>NW_024802974.1:20009-33252 GCF_019175285.1 Sceloporus undulatus
GTATGGAATGGAGAGTGTTGAAACCTGAACTTGATCTGTGCTTTAATTGAATTGAATTGAACTGAATTGAACTGAACTAATTGTTTGCTGGGACAAAATTCTTATGAGACAAAATGGAGGGTAACGATTGTGGAGAGCTCTGAGGGTAAAAATTGAATGTGGGTTTTGGAGAAGTGCGTTTGGAGTTCAGAGAAAAGAGACGGGAAAACGGGGAGGACTTTAGACCGGCTGCAGAGAGATTCTGCTACAATCAAGGTCTAACACAGGTGGACTTAACTGAGAAGTGAAACGCAGGTGGATTCAATCAATTTGGCGCTTTGGAGTGAAGGAGAGTATGAGGAAAGGGAGGGGGTAAAACAAGGAGAGGGCTTCACTGAATTTATGCTAAACAGGTATTAAAAACTGTTATAGAAATAGCTATTGGCAAGAGTTGCTACACTGTTGCTTTGTTAATTGTATTTCACTTAAAGTATCACTTTGAAGCTACATTTTAAATATTACTTTGAAGCTTTCAAGGTATCACTGGAAGCTTTGAAACTCTGAAGCTGGTAAGTGGCTAAAAACAGCTTGTTTAATTTACTAATTACTGTATTGAATACTGAGTTAGATATTTAATCATTGCTACAGACAATTGTTTGAATTAACGCAACTTTTTGACTGAGTATTGATAAGATTTAGATTTAAGTTTGATAACCTTCTTTCTCCTTAGGAATACTGGATTTAAAGGATAATTAGGCCACACTATTTGTGAAGGTTCTTTACGTAAGTGACTTATTTAGCTATTTTCTATGTGAGTAAAGGGGGGGGGACTGTGTAATAGGAACGTATATAAGAACATATATTGTCTGTGGGCAAAAAGGGGATTTAGATAATCAAATTACACTGGGAAAGGGTTGACTGGTATAATAAATTAGCTTTAATTAGAATAAAAGGGATTATATTAAAATTTGGAATTAAGAATAATTTATAAATTTAAAATTGAAATTTAAATCTAAACTTTATACCTTGTAAGTTGATATTTTGAATTTGAAATTAGAAATTTAGAATCTAGAACTAATAAAGTATAATTTGAGCCTACCTATCTAAATCAGGAAGAAAATTTAAAGATTTATTGGTTCCCCGAGATAAAAGTAAAGGAATTGAAATTTGAAAGTTGAGAGATTTAAAATTCAAACTAACAGACTAATCTAGAACTGGTCTACTAAACTAACCAAATAGGTGTAATTGTGAGAGAGATAGTAAATTTATCTAACCTCAAATTATTATAATTTGGAAATTTAAAATTTAGAAATTTGGAAATTTCAATTTGAATTGCAAAAGTTAGAATCAAGCAACAAGATTTGAATTCTGAAATACTTTTCTAGGCCTCTTTATTGTTCCTTTTATTAAATATAATTTAACATCTGTCTAATTTGAAATTCTAGTAGTTTTACTCCTTTTCTCTCCCCCCCATCCTTGTTATCTTATCCCTCTATTTCCTTTTTACTAATTATTAAATATGGCAGAAGGAATGAGGAAAGCTATGGCGCAAGCAGCAGCCGCAATAACAAGAAGGACCTCAACTGATATACCAACAAAAATCAACGATCTGAATGAAACAATGATGGAAGAAACAAGAATAATGCTCCAGGGAAGCAACGAGATACAAAAGTCTAGAGAAGATCTGAAAAGAGAATTTAAGACTGAACTAGGAGAAGTAACAACTGGATTGGATAAAATTGACGATGACTGAAATGCCATAAGTGGAAAAGTAGAAAAACTGGAGAAGGATGTTAAGAAAATAGAAAAAAGGTGGAAACTTTGCATAAAGAACAACAAGAAGATCAGGAAACAATATTAAGAATGCAACTCAAACAGAGAGAAAATTGTCTTAAATTATGCAGCCTTCCAGAAGCAGCAAATGAAAATTTGTATACATACCTTTCCCCAATATTGGCTAAATTTATTGATGAATCTGAAACACTCTTTCCCTGGGAAATTGACCAGATATACAGAATAAATTCTCGAATTGCAAAAACAAAGAACTTCCCAAGAGATGTCGTAATTTACTTTATCCAAAAGCAGACTAAAGACTTGATTATACAGCAAGGTTACAAGACAAAGTTCACAATTGAAGACAAAGAGATTACAATTCTGAGGGACATACCAGGGAAAAGTCTGAAAAAAAGGAGAGACTATAATTTTTTGATAGAACAACGGAAATCCTGTGGAATCTCAAACAAGTGGGAAGAGATTGAGGGAGTAGTGGTCAACCGGAGACAAAAAAGTAAGACTGAACTCGGTAGAAAAAGAAAAACTTTTTTTGATTGGATTGGAGAAAGATCTTGAGAAAAACAAAGAAGGTGAAGGAGACGAGGGAGGAAGAGAAGAATGAGGAGGGGATATCCAAAGGAATTAAACAATAGTTTGTTAGGAGAACTAAGTGTTTGATAACTCTGTTGTTACTTAGAATCATAGAATCGTAGAGTTGGAAGAGACTGCACTGGCCCTGATCCAGTCCAACCCCATTCTGCCATGCAGGAAATCACAATCAAAGCATCCCCAACAGATGGCCATCCAGCCTCTGCTTGAAGACCTCCAAGGAAGAAGACTCAACTATAATCTCCGAGGAAGGATTGTGTTCCTCTGTCGAACAGCCCTTACTCTCAGGAAGTTCCTCCTAATGTTGAGGTGGAATCTCTTTTCCTGTAGCTTGCATCCATTGTTCCGGGTCCTGTTCTCCGGAGCAGCAGAAAACAAGCTTGTTCCCTCCTCAATATAACATCCCTTTAAATATTTGAACAGGGCTATCATATCACCTCTTAACCTTCCCTTCTCCAGGCTAAACATTCCCAGCTCCTTGAGTCGTTCCTCATAGGGCAAGGTTTCCAGACCTTTCACCATTTTAGTCGCCCTTCTCTGGACACATAGCTCCAGTTTCTCAACGTCCTTTTTGAATTGTGGTGCCCAGAACTGGACACAATATTCCAGGTGGGGCCTGACCAGAGCAGAATACAGTGGCACTATTACTTCTCTTGATCTAGACCCTATACAGTGGAACCTCGCCATACGCGGGGGATCCGTTCTGGATCCCACCGCATATGGCGATTTCCGCCTATGCTCGAGCCCCATTGTAAACAATGGGGCTCGTGCACGGCGGCGCGGAGGTGCGTGGGGCGCAAGCGCAGCGCAACGGGCGTGCGCGCCCATTCAACTGAATGGGATGGCCTGTCCCCCGCACGCGCGCAGCGGCTTCAACACATATGCTCAAGGCCGCGTATGGCACGACCACCTATGGCGAGGTTCCACTGTACTTTTATTGATGCAGCCTAAAATTGCATTGGCCTTTTTAGCTGCCGCAACGCACTGTTGACTCATGTTCAACTTATGGTCTAGTTGGACTCCCAGATCCTCTTCACATGTACTTTCATTCAGCCAGGTGTCCCCCATAATCCTATATCTGTGCTTTTCATTTTTCCTCCCTAAGTTCAGTACCTTACATTTCTCTGTGTTGAATTTCATTTTGTTAGCTTTGGTCCAGCTTTCTAGGCTATTCAGGTCATTTTGGATCTTGATCCTGTCCTCTGGAGTATTAACTATTCCTCCTAATTTGGTGTCATCTGCAAATTTGGTAAGTATGCTCCCAATTCTTGTTGCTGCTGCTGCTGTCGCTGTCGCTGCCGGGTGGCTCCCTGGGCGGAGAGGACACCTGCGCTTCCGCGCATCACCACAGGGAGGCCACCTTCGGACTGAAACCATCCCGACACCTCAGCAACAAGCCAGGACCGAGGAGGGATGAGTAACACCTGGGGGAAGGCGGGGGAGTGGGCGTGCTGGTGGGAGCGGCGCGCATATAGCCGGCCTGCCTGGCTTCCTTCCTCGTCCCACCCCTGTGCCTGCCTCCAAGGAACTGTGCGAGTTGCTGCTGCTGCTGCTGCTGTCACTGCCTGGCGGCTCCCTGGGCGGAGAGGACACCTGCGCTTCTGTGCATCGCCACAGGGAGGCCACCTTCGGACTGAAACCATCACAACTGCGCAGTTGCGCAACTATTTTGTCCTGGGGGAGGCAGGCACTGAGCTGTGCCCCAGCTAGCTTGTTGTAAATTTGATATTGTATTTTATTGTATTGTGCTGTTTTGCTGCTGGCTGTATTGAGATATGCATTGTTATTGTTATATACTGAGATTTGTATTGATGATTACTGTATTGAAATGTATTGCTATATGCTATTGCTATTGTGATGTATTGAGATTTGTAATGATATTTGTTGTACTGAGATATGCATTGTTAAGTTATTGTTATGTGAATCTGTTGTTTTTTTCCTTTATTTATTTATTTGCTCAAGACTTAACAAAAATTCATAACCTCCGAAATATATTTGTACAAAGATTTCCAGCGTCTTGAACTTAATCCTTTTTCCCCCTCCCCATAAATAAACTCACCCTATCCCCACCCCCTCTGCTATATACAATGTTTTCTTGAGCATTAATTTCTTATCAAGCAATGCTGAAAAAAAATAACCCTCTTTTAACATTGTCTTTATCGATCTGTGTGATTTGACTATTATCCACGACTCTGTTCTCCATAAACATTTCCCTTCCAACCGGAGATATATACTTAGTATACTGAAACTATATACATTACAATCCTGATAACATGTCCCATATATAATCTTTACACAAAAGTTTTATAATCAATAACCATAGTCCGTATCCACTAACTTACTTATATTTACCTACAAACTCATACAGTTTTTTCCAGTCATTTTCCCAATCTTGAGACCATCTATCACTTCTTAACAAAGTTAGTTCATAGAATCATAGAATCATAGAATCACAGAGTTGGAAGAGACCGCAAGGGCCATCCAGTCCAACCCCCTGCCATGCAGGAAATCCAGATCAAAGCATCGTCGACAGATGGCCATCCAGCCTCTAGTTTATCTAGCTGAGCCATACTTAGCCATTTTTCCAGCCATTCCTGCATTGTAGGGATATTCTTATCTTTCCGTTTCCGGGCATAACATAATCTCGCTGCCGTATAAGCATAGAATAGAATTTTCAAATATCTACGTTCTTGTTTTTCTACAATAATATTCAAAAGATAACTCTCTGGTTTAAATTTAATCTTAATTTGTAAAATCTTTTGTGTTAAATCATGGACTTCTTTCCAGAATTTATTAACTGATGGACATGTCCACCAAACATGATATAATGTAGCCTGCTTACTTTGACATTTCCAGCAATTACTGATGTTACTGCCTTGCATCTTTGCAATTTTATTAGGTGAATAATGCCAACGATAAAGCATTTTGTAAAAATTGAATCTGTTGTAAACCGCCTCGATTAAGTTTTTAGAAGGGCGGTATACAAATAAACCTTATTATTATTATTATTATTCTGTCATCCAGGTCATTGATAAAGATGTTGAATAGCCCTGGGCCCAGGACAGAGCCCCACTGGACACCCCACTGGTCACTTTTCTCCAGGATGAAAAGGAGCCATTGTTGAGCACCCTTTGGGTTCAGCCAGTCAACCAATTAGAAATACATGTAACAGTTACTTTGTCTAGCCCACATTTTACAAGCTTGTTTGCAAGGATGTCATGGGAAACCTTGTCAAAGGCCTTACTGAAATCAAGAGATACTATATCCACAGCATTCCTTTCATCTACAAAGATGGTAATTTTATCAAAGAAAGAGATAAGGTTTGTGTGGCATGACTTCTTTCTCTGAAACCCGTGTTGACTTTTTGTGATTATGGCATTGCCTTCTAGATGTTCTTATTTTCTTGAGGACTGTAAGTACCCACTACCAGGACCTTTTTACCACTCCAGTGGTTTACCACTTGTTTAGCTTAGTTAAGCATTTAGCTTACAGTATGAGAGATTAATCTCAAACTCCCTTCTCTTTCCCTTCCCTTCCCCTTCCCTTTCTTTATTTACTCTAAAACCGATGCATATTGTATTTTACCAATAAAGACTAAATTTTTTACAGTTGGATATTGTTGTTATTTTAGATAATGAGAATTTTATCTTGGAATGTTAAGGGGCTAAAATCACCTCAAAAAAGGGAAAGAGTTCTCTTATGTCTGGAAAAAATCAACGCGGAGATTGTTTGTTTACAAGAATCACATATAAAAACAAAAGATGAAAGACTAATCAAGAACAATAAATTAGGTAAAGAATATGCCTGTTCTATAAATAAAAGTAAAAGAAGTGTGGTCATTTATGTGAAAAATCAGTTGGAATCAAGAGATATTTAAGGATAAAAACGGTTACTATCTAAGTGTGGAAGTATTCTGGAGTGGTAAAAAGGTCCTAGTAGTGGGTACTTATAGTCCTCAAGAAAATAAGAATGTATTTTAGAATAAACTGTATGGAATTGTTTTGAATTATGAATATGAGCATATGATAATAACAAGCGACTTTAATGGTGTAATTGAACCAAAATTGGACAGGACTTCAGGTAAAAAAAATAGAGAAAATCAAGGTAAATTACCTAAAAGCTTTTTTCAAATGTTAGACAAACTTTCCCTGAATGAAATTTGGAGACATTTATATGATGAAGAAAGAAATTATACCTTTTAATCAGAAAGACACAAATCATTATCGATAATTGACCTCTTTTCGGTGTCAACCTCGTTGGTGAAAGAGGTTAAAGAGAAATTTCCGATCACAATCCCATAATATTGTTTGAAAACACTGAAGTTCTGGACCATGCACAAGGAAGCCATTGAGATCCACAAACACCTGGACAATGTCAAGAGGAAAGAGAAAACCCTCAAAGTGAACAAAATTTGTCTACCAGTCCTGAGGAATAGCAAAATAAGGACTCAGCAAATGCAAATGGGAAACCATTCAGAGTCGGGGCTTTCCCAGCAGATAATGATCCCCAATTAGCAGACACTCAAATCCTCCTTTGCATTATCCTCCCAGGCTGAGGCCAGCCATCAGCACAGAACAATCCACATGCCAATCCCTCCTGCCTTCCCAGGCTCACACAGGATATATACACCCAGTTTTTCCAGGCAAAGCATTCTCTGAAGATGCCACAGATGCTGCTGGCGAAACGTCAGGAAGAAACTCTGCTAGAACATGGCATTCACAGAGCCCCCCGAAAAACCCACCAACAACAATCCCACAATACTAAATTTAAGAGACATGTATAAAAAATTCAATTGGAAATTAAATGAGGATTTCCTTAAGAACAATCAGGTGGTAAATAAAGGAAAAGGAATGATTAAACTATCTTTTGAAGAAAATATTGGTAAAGAAGTTAATATAGCAACAGTATGGGATGCAAGGAAAGCTGTTATAAGGGCTTTTTCACACAACAAAATATAATTCACCTAAAACAAAAAAAAAGTTTTTTTCAATATCTTTCTGCTGAGTAAATAATAAGTCTCCTTTTCTAATTTTGTTAATTAATTTTTCTCCCTTTCTTTCCTTAACTTTTTACTGTTTTATTTGCCTTTTCAAAATTTAACATTACTATGTTAAATGAATCACAGAAAAAGAAGGAAGATGTGTTAAAGAAACATCCCCAAAATAAAAAAGTTCAGAATTAAATTAAAATATTGAAAAAACAATTAGAAATAGAAGCTATTACTGAACTAGAAAATAAATCAAAGTCAACTAGGCAAATAAATTTTGAAAAGGCAAATAAAACAGTAAAAAGTTAAGGAAAGAAAGGGAGAAAAATTAATTAACAAAATTAGAAAAGGAGACTTATTATTTACTCAGCAGAAAGATATTGAAAAAGCCTTTACCGAAGTCTATACGAATCTGTATGCTAAATAGGAGATCGAAGAAGGTAGAATTAAAGAATATTTAGCTAATATTAAAATCCAAACGTTACCAGAAGACCAACAGAAGTGCTTAAATCAACTAATAATGAAGGGAGAAATTTGGGAAGCAATACAACAATGTTAGTTGGGCAAATCACCAGCGAATGGCGGTTTAACGGCTTTATTCTATAAAACCTTTGTAGAAGAGATATGTGACCCATTACAGATGATTATGAATGAAGCATTGACAGGGAGACTACTGAACTCATGGGAAGAAGCTGAAATATCCTTATTGCAAAAAGAAGGGAAAGATATAGAAAACCCATCTAACTATAGACCGATTCTCTCCTTAATATTGACTATAAGATTTCTGCATTCATTTTATCCAAAAGATGGAAAAAGCGCTTACAGGAGTTGATTGATGAAGACCAAAGAGGATTCTTCCCCAATCGCCAGATGAGAGAGAATGAATACATTAGCATATTATGAACGACAGAAGGACAAGAAACTGGGCCTAGCTTTTCTTATTGGGAATTGTTGTCTTAACGCTATTTTAGGGTGAGAGGGAGTTTTAGGATGTTGTGCTATGTTTTTGATTGTGGTTTGTGTGTAGCATTTTTGTTGTTCTCTTGCTTTGTTGTTACCCACCTCGATCCAAAACAGTGAGAGGTGGGATACAAATAAATGTTGTTGTTGTTGTTGACTTAGAAAAGGCCTTTGATTCAGTAAATTGGAATACACTTTTTGAATTAATGAATAACGTTAAGGCAGGGGAAAATTGTACTAATTGGATAGGAAAAATGTATGGAAGTCAGAAAGCAGAGATCAGGGTCAATGGGGAAAGTATGAAATGTCGAAATGCAAAGGGAAACTAGAGAAGGTTTTCCAGTCTCCCCATTATTATTTTTGTTAATTATGGGACTTCTGATACAAGATAAAATCAAATATAAAAGGGGTTAAGATTAAAAGACATGATTATAAAATAGGAGCGTTTGTGGATGACATAATTACAATAATGGAAGATCCAATGGAAAATATAGATGAAATTTTAAGATGGTTAGATACGTTTTGCTCAATGT
Source organism: Sceloporus undulatus (assembly GCF_019175285.1). Taxonomy (NCBI): domain Eukaryota; kingdom Metazoa; phylum Chordata; class Lepidosauria; order Squamata; family Phrynosomatidae; genus Sceloporus; species Sceloporus undulatus. The sequence goes on from NW_024802974.1 coordinate 28,851, forward strand.
TTGGTTGTAAAATTAATCATGGCTAAAAATATGAAATTGAGTAAAGAGAAAGAATGAGAGGAAAAATCAAAATTAAAGTATTTGGGAAGAGAGATTTCAAAGAGATCTATGGAGTTATTTGAATATAATTATAAAACTATGAATGGGCTAAAATAGAAAAAGATCTGACCAACTGGAATAAATTGAATCTATCAATCATAGGAAGAGAGGAAACAGTTAAAATGAATATTTTACAGAGAATGATATTTTTGTTTCAAATGATCTCCGTTATAAATTCTGACAAAATATTTAAAGACTGGAATAAAGATATTGCAGAATTTATTTGGAGAGGAAGAAAACCGAGAGTCAAAATAAAGACTCTTCAAGACGCTCGAAACAGGTCTCAAGATCCCAAATTTGAAATTGTATTTCGAATCATGCGCTTCGCTCTGGATCAAAGAACGGGTTCCGTTGTCCAATGAGTCCATTGTCCTGGACTTCGAAGGAGAGGGGACACATTTCGGATGGAGCGCAGATTTGGCGCACCAGAAAGAGAAGCAAAATCAACATTTTCCAAATCAGGCAATCATTCCTCAGAATTTGGGATGGCTATAAAAGAAGGATATCACCAAAACTGGGTCTCTCTTGATGAGGCTTTTGCTCAGAGACATTGACAAGAAAGATTTCAAGTAGATTACAAAACAGATGGATTTGGGAAAGAGGAAGAATCGGAGTTAGGAAAGGATTTAGAGAAAGGAGAGACTTGGAAGGGAGGACAAGGCAGGGGCTGGGGGCCTCCTCCTCCTCCGAAGGCTGCTGCCCAGCGAAGGGGGAAGAGGAAGGACGCCTCCCACTGCCGCCTCCTCCTCCTCCTCCTCCTCCTCCGCCAAATGGTTCACCTTCAAGCGGCAAGGCTCCCCACCTGGAAAAACTGGAGCCCTGCGTCCAAAGGAGGAAGACGAAAATGGTGAAGCCCTTTGAGGAGAGGCTGGGGGGGGGGCTGCTGGGGGTCTTTAACCGATTCAAACGTTTAACCTGGCTTTGCCCTTTTGTGTAAGAAGGGATGCCCATATCTGACTCTGCCGTTGCTTTAGATGAGAGAGACACAGTTGCTAGAGGACAAAAGCAAAGAAGGGCTTCGAAAGATACTGCGATACTGAGCTAGCAGAGTTACAGTTTCATTTTTGTACTCCTTTTATGCTTCAACACTAGTAATAATTATTGTGTACATTCATTTTCCATTTCCTAAGGAAAGAAGCTTCCTCGTAACAATCTGGGATTATCTAGCCATCTAGAGAGACTCCTCTGCATATTTATGCAGTAGAACTCTACCTTAGAATTAAGTTCCACTTAATAGCTAGACATTAATAGGACTGGAGCCTTAAAGGAAGAGATCTTCATCATCCTTAAAGGGATACTGGGATCCCCTGGGATCCCCTCCCCTCCCCAGCCCCCCATTCCTGCCCAAAAAGACACAGAGAGAGAGAGACACACACTCTCTCGTCCCAAAGCAGAGCCTGCCTTCCTGCCTGCCTTCGTCTCCCTTCCCCTCCTGGGTTCTGCTCCTTACCTTGGGCTCCATTCAAAGCCTCCTGGGAGGAAGGAGAGAGAGGAGAAGAGTCCTGCCTCGGAGGCCCTTCTCTCCTGGAGGATCCTCAAACGCCTTCAGCTGAATAATGAAGGAAGGAAGGACAACGAGGAGGAGGAGAAGGAGGGGCCCTGGGGAGCTCTGCGCATGCTCAGTCGGGGGTTTGGCGGGATGTGCGCATGCTCAGTCTCACCCCTCAGCTGCCTGCCAGGAAGGAAGGAAGGAAGAAGGAGGTCTGCCTCTGAGCATGCGCAGTCCCTCCCTCCCCTCAGGATCAGGAGGAGGAGGGCAAGGGCTTTGTCCAGTGGCAGAAGTGCCCCTCTCTTCCCCCAGTAAAAGCAAGGGCCCCTCTCCCTCCCTGCCCCTTCTTGGGGGTCCCTGGGGCCCAGGCACTTCGAGGGGGATCCAAAGGGGCTCCAGCTGCCCTCCCTCTTTCCCTCCTCAGTCCTCCCCTCCATTCCCACCAACAAGAACAAGAGAGGCAGTCAATACTATAGGGAGAGATATCTCAAGACACAGATGCCCAAAGCCCAGCCTTCCCTGGCTCCCTTTCCCTCCTGAGTCTTCCTCACTTTGGGCTCCACTCCTCCCTCAGTCTCCTCAGACAAAGGAAGGAGGAAGCAGAGGAAGAGGAGGAGAAGGCCAAGCTCCCTTGGAGGAAGAAGAAGAGGCAGACCAGGAGGGGGCTGGGGTCCTGGGAGGCCAAGAGGAGGGGCCTCCAAAGCCCCTTCTGAGGAAGGAGAGAGAGAGACCACCCATTGCCTACCTGGGAACTAGGCTGAGAGGCCCACAGGATACACACAGACACACAGAGAGACCTTTTCCCTCACAACAGCCCTGCGGAGGAGGCCCAGCAGAGAGGTCCTGGTTCTGGGAGAGAGTATAGACAGACACACAGAGTCATCTCTGTTTCCAAAGCAGAGCCTTCCTTCCCTGCCTTTCCCTCCCTCATCAGTCCAGGCCCTTTTTTACCTTAGCTATGTATTCTCATCACTTACCAGAAGCTCATACAGTCGGCCCTTCTTATACACGGATTTTTTATACACGGATTCAAGCATCCACCGTTTGAAAATGTTCCCAAAAAGTATACATTTACCTTGATTTTCCATTTTGTATTAGGGACACCATTTTGCTCTGTCATTATATTTAATGGGACTTGAGCATACACGGATTTTGTTATACACGGGGGATTTTGGAACCAAACCCCAGCGTATAACAAGGGTCCACTGTATACACACACACACACACACACACACACACACACACTATTGGATCACAGGCTGCTGCTTCTGTTTTGCGTCATCTATAAATCCCAAATATCACCATTTTCCAGCACTTTGCACCCGACTGACCAGAGCTGGGCTGAAGGGGGCCAAAGGGTCAGTGGGGGGGGGGCTTCCCCTTGGCAAGAGAACCCCCAGACATACACCTCTAGAGGCCTGGGGGGGTCTCTCTGGTCTTTGGGCCACCCTCCTCTGGAGAGAGGTCATTTCCCAATCCTCCGCTGCCTATCCCTAGATTCCCTCAAAAGGAACCCTTTCTTCCACAAAGCCAGATTTGTGGAAAGGCAGATTATCCAGGGAGGTTTTTTCTCAGAGGGTGTGGGGCCAGACCCCTTTCCTTCTCCCCCCATATCTTTTAGGGTAACCATGCTGCCCCCCCCAGCATAGGAACCTCTGAGGAGTAAGTAGGGGCCTGGCTGAGGAGGGGGCAAAGTGACCCCCCCAGTCTAGACTCCTCTCCATTGGGAGTCTATGGTTATATCCTGCTGTCTGGCAGAATGGGGTCAAACCAGAAGACCCTCTAAAGTCCTATGAAAAGAAACCCCTCATTAGCTTTAGGAAGGAACCCCCCCCCCCTTATAAGACCTGTCCCAAGGAAGGCTGCCTTGGAGGATGGGGAGGGGGCTCTCCTTCGTCGGAGGTCTTTAAGCCTTTGGGCTGGTGGGCATCGCTTGGGGGCACTGTCCTTGGCCAAAGAGGGTCAGGCTGGATGACCTCTGGGCTCCCCCCCAACTCTAGGGCTCTGGGGAGGATGCCTGACCCCTGGCCCCCATCCCTGCCTGGATCACAGTCTTTCTCTGGGAATGCAGGAGTTCAAAGATAGAGCCCTGTTAGTCTCTGGGATCAGAATGGAAAGAGAGAGGTCTTGGCTCTGGGGCACCTTTGGCACTGACTGGAAGAAAGCAATTGGCAGCGGGACTTACTAAAACAAATTCATTTCTATCCCACCTTCCTCTCTGGAGGGACCCAAGGAGACTCACAGATAAAACCTTGAGAATAAAATTCAAAACAATTAGAAGTCTAAATCCCATATAAAATCACATAAAATATATACAGTTAAAAACAAACGAAGAAAAAAGCCCCCGTGCATTATATAGAGAAAGCCTGCTGGCATAAAAATGTTTTTCCTTGCTGGCGAAAGGCCAGCCTAGCCCCCCAGGAACCAGGGCCTTGTTCCAGAGGTTGGGATCCACAGCCCCCCAAAAGAGAAGAAGCCACTGCTCTCCTTGGAGCCCTCACCAGCTGAGACTGGGGTCTTGATGGGACCCAGAGAAAGCCTTCTCCTGCAGATTTTAGGGCTCTCACAGCAGGCGCCTATGAGGAGATGTCTCTCAAAGAGTCTGGACCAAAGCCCACAAGGAAACCATGCTTGCCCAAAGGGAAACACTGGGGAATACCTGCCCAGAGAGAAACATAGGATAAGTGTTCTCCTATATTTCCTATGGGCAAGTATTTCCTAATGTTTGCCTATCGGCAATATTTAGTTATTTATTTATTTGTATCCCGCTCTTTTCCCAGGACTGGGACTCACAGCAATAAAAAACAGTACAGT
>NW_024802975.1:0-1531 GCF_019175285.1 Sceloporus undulatus
GAACCCAATTCTTCATCTTGGTTTTCAATCAACTTGACACTAGGAGGGGGGGGGGGGCTCCAGAGGCTGCTCCTCACCTAACTCTAATTGTAAGCCAGTTGGCAGTGGTTCATATCTATTAGCAGTATAAATGGGGTTTGATTTTCTTACATTACCATTTCCTGCAAAACACTTGTCGATTCTTGGCTGTTTTGGAAGTTTCATGTGGGGAAGCGAGTTTGGGCTCCCACCTAACTGTTTCCTTCATTTTCTCTTTCCCATTGCTTATTTGACACAGATTTCTCAAAGTTCAGGAACTTAAACTAAAACCAAGCTGATGTTGGTATTAGAGTTGGGGTCCACACTGTTCTTTTAAGCCCTCTACAGAGCTCCTCCTGCACAACTTCCTCCCAGCATCTCTCTCTCTCTCTCCCTCTTCCTCAGCTGTGGGCCAGGCTGCTGCTGGTGAAGTTTGCAGTGGGGAGGGGGATTTTATACCTTCCTCCCAGCGTCTCTCTCTCTCTCTCTCTCTCTTTCTCTCTCCCTCTTCCTCAGCTGTGGGCCAGGCTGCTGCTGCTGCTGCTGGTCACAATAGTCATGTCTCAATCCTTAAGGTAAAGAGCACAAGCCAATAGTCCCATCTCAGACTTTCAGGCAAGGCACCTCAGGGTGAGATCACAATAGTCCTGTCTCAATCCTTCAGGTGAGGATCAGCAGACTGAGGTCACAATGGGTCACAATATGTCATAAATCCCTTTATTCATGCATTTATGCACAGGGATTGCTAGTTCTAGGCTGCTGCTGGTGCTTCTTATTCCGATGGCGGCCTTTGCAAGAAAGGAAGGTATGTGCCGGGGGTTCAGTGGCCTCTCCTTCCTTCCTTACCTCCTTTCTTCCTTTGAGGAGACCACAATGTAGCCCAAGGTGCAGCACTGGATTCAGGAGGGAAAGGCAGGAAAGGAAGGCTCTAGTTTGCAAATAAAGCTCTCTGTTTACCCTGTATATTTCTGTGTGTGTGTTTGCTTCTGCTCTTCTGATGGCTTGGGAATGGAGCTGAGGATTGAGGAGAGAAGGGTCAGTTTTGGGCAAATTCAGAACTTCTGTGCATCAAAGAGTCCAGTGTGTTGAAACAGCAAAGAACTTTATTGAGAACACATAGAAATTCAGTGTTTAAGCCCACTCCAATCCAAAGAATACATCAAAACCCCAAAACCTTAAATATCACCTTCTTCCAATCCTATCCCCCACCTCCAATTCCCACAGTCCATGCCCCACAGGTAACAAGGTCCCCTTTGCCATTCCCAGAAACGAGCCCTTTCTGTTAATACCTGTCCCCAACTTTCTTCAGCCAACATCCTGCACATTGCAAAAGCTATCATCCCCATAACTATTCCAGCCAGCGGCAACAAATCCCACCCCCCATCTACCTAACCTATACCAAGACCCACAATCCCCAGCCAAATTTACAACTCAAAGTAATTATCTATACAACTAGCAATGAAAACCTTAGCAAAATACAACCTTAAAACATAAAAAGAGATATGGACAGACA
>NW_024802975.1:1556-29331 GCF_019175285.1 Sceloporus undulatus
GCTCCTCATAGGGCTGATGGTTTCCAGATCCTTCACCATTTAGTTGCCCTCCTCTGGGCATGTTCCAACTTTCACATCCTTGGAATTGTGGGGCCCAGAACTGGACACAGTATTATTCCAAGTGAGGCCTGACCAAACTGAATAGAGTGGCACTATTATTTCCCTTGATCTAGAAACTAACGTTATTGATGCAGCCTAGAATCACATTGCCTTTTTAGCTGCTGCATCACACGTTTCCCCAGTTGAACTTGTGGTCTACTAGGAGTCCTAGATCCCTCAAGCGTAGTTATTGTGATAGCAAATCCTTTAAATATTGAATTTGTAGTTTAGTGAGGCACTATGGCTCCCCATTTATAAGGATTCTAAATACGCATTGTAAACTGCCAATGTCAGAACCAGCTTCTGTGGTTCATCCAGAATGGTATTGGGGTTTAGGGGAAATTGTTAGTAGTTTAAATGCTAGTAGTTTTAAGTAGTTGGTAAGGATGTGGGGCCAGAACAGCTTGGGGAAAGGAAGCAGTTGTGGAGGCTCTTAACTGACTGGTTGGTGAGCTTTGGGTGGCAGACATGTCCCGAGGGAGAGGCATATGTGATGTGGAAGGAAAGGCAAGAGGTACCCGGCTGTTTAGGGCTAAGGGGGAAGAAAAGGGAGGAGTGTGAAGATAGTTAATGAGGAGAAAAAGTTGTTCGAAGCTTCAGAGACTGCTTAGATGTGTTAATGGACGCTCTGCCTGAGTTTCTCAATAAACCTTTTGGTGCAAGCAAAGGACTTTCAATTCTGAAACTTAGTTCTGCCACCAGATATCACACCATTCTAGTTTTTTGTGGGAAGACAGCATGGAGAGTAATGAATTCTCTCACCAAAATGGTACTCAGACACATCTCTGAGTATGTTTCCTACTTTTTCTGGCCCTCCAGCCTTTTGAGGCTCTGGAGAGGCTTCTTGGGGAAAAGACCTCCCTTGGCCCTGCAGTGGCTCAGAGAGGGCCCAACAGTGTCAAAAGGCCTCCCCTTCCCCAAAGGGATGCAAGGGATACTGAGGGGCAAAACTATTCCTATTTTAAGGCAACAGAAGGTGCGGTTGCCCCTGAGATACCCTGGGGCCAATGTGCCCCCCCAATCCTCAACAGTAGCCACTTTTTGTCTTAGAGATATTCAAGACCACAAGTTGAAACATGAGTCAACAGTGGCGATGCAGCAGCTAACAAGGCAATGCATTTTACGCTGCATCAATAGAAGTATAGTGTCTTGATCAAGGGAAGTAATAGTGCTACTCTATCGGCTTTGTTCAGGCTCACCTGGAATACTGGGCACCACATTTCAAAAAGGATGTGGAGAAACTGGAGCGTGTCCAAAGGAACTAAAATGAGGAGGGTCTGGAAACCATGCCCTATGAGGAACTTAGGGAGCTGGAGATGTTTAGCCTGGAGAAGAGACGGTTAAGATGTGATATGATAGACCTGTTTAAATATGGAAGGGATATCATATGGAGGAGGGAACCAGTTTTGTTTTCTGCTGCCCAGAGACTAGAACATGGAACAATGGGTGCAAACTGCAGGAAAAGAGATTCCACCTCAACATTAGGAGACTTCCTAACAGTAAGGGCTGTTTGACAGTGGAAAAACTCCCTCGGAGATTTTGGTGGAGTCTCCTTCCTTTAAACAGAGGCTGGATGGACATCTGTTGGGGTGCTTTGATTGGTGCATGGCAGAATGGGTTTGGACAGATGGCCTTGTTCTCTTCCAACTCTATGATCTATGAATCTAGCCTCTGGGAGCCAGGAGGGAAGGCAGGAGCAAAGCCGGATTGCGTAGCTCTCTGTGGACAGGAAGGGACTCTGGGAAGGGCCAGGAGAGGGGGCATGGAGATGGGGGCAGCCACCAACCTCACAGATTTTAATAATAACAACAACATACAACAACAATAATAATATTTCCCGATGGATAAAGGTGTTTTTTACAACCATAAAATAGCCACAAAGCAACAATAGCATCCAATTTAAACACAGTAAAACAAGTCGCCAAAATTCAATTCGGGACAAATACAACATTGTTTAAAATGCACAATTGTGACAGAAGTGGGATTTTCCTTAAGTTCTTTACAAGAGGTCGGTGGGTAAGCCTCCGAGTGATCCGTCTTAACCAACCGTTGTATTGTGCCTGGAAGCTAATTGGCAGCCAATGTAGAGATATAGAACTGGTGTTATACAGTCTGACCTAGATGTTTGGGTGACCAATTTGGTGCCGCATTTTGAAATAACTGAAGCTTCCGAACTTGGTACAAACGTGCCTCATGTAAGCACTGAACTTAAAGTGAACTTGAAATCAGGCCCTTGGTTTCATACATATTAAGGGTTCCATTTAGCAATTATAAGCAATGTCTATGAAGAGAGAAAAGGGTGACACAAAAATTCCTTTTCTCTCATGCTTCTTTTCCAACCTGACTTTGCTTAGCTCCTGGTTGATCAAGAGGCCCTTTGTCACTCGAAATGCTGGAGTCGGGGGAGGACACTCACAAGTGCTATGCTTTTAGGGGAATTTCATACTTAGCTCAAAGGAGATTGAGGCAACGGTGACCTCGGGATTCATCCTAACATACCAGCCCAGAAGCACACAGAACTTCAGAGTCCCTCTGGTGCCACACAGCATGAAGCATCCTCGCAGTTAACTGTGCATCATGCCATGTGCTCTGACTCAACACTCTATGGCAGTCTCACAGGAAATGAGGCCACTTTTCAATTAAATAGTTTTACATATATTTAATGATATTTTTTCAACAGCCTGACTACTGCTTCATTGATTTCCTCAGGCAGTTCCCTTCAATACTCTTTGGTAGTTCCTATGAGTAAGGATAAAATCATTAATGGATTGGGGGCATCCAGAACAGGGTCATGCTCAGGTCATCAAACCACCTTTATTAATTTAATCTCAAATAGGGAGGGGTAACGTGGGGCAAATCTTGGGGTAACATTTCCTCTCTTAACATGAGATTCAGTCTTGTCTGTCATTGTCTTCCTTACAGAAGAATTTGTCATCCGAGAAAGTCCACCAAGAAAGAAGTCACATAAATGCCAGCATTGTGGGAAAGGTTTTTCTCAAGTCACCTAGTGACACATCAGAGAGTCCACACAGGAGAGAAGCCATCAATGCCAGCATTGTGGGAAATGTTTTTCTTAAGTCACACCTAGTGAACACAGAGAGTCCACACAGGAGAGAAGCCATACAAATGCCAGCATTGTGGGAAATGTTTTCTCAGAAGTAACCTAGTGAACATCAGAGAGTCCACACAGGAGAGAAGCCATACAAATGCCAGCATTGTGGGAAATGTTTTTTCTTCAAGTCACACCAGTGAACATCAGAGAGTCCACACAGGAGAGAAGCCATACAAAGCCAGCATTGTGGGAAATGTTTTTTCTCAAAGTCACACTAGTGACACATCAGAGAGTCAACACAGAGAGAAGCCATACAAATGCCAGCATTGTGGGAAATGTTTTTCTTCAAAGTCAAACCTAGTGACACATCAGAGAGATCCACACAGGAGAGAAGCCATACAAATGCCAGATTGTGGGAAATGTTTTTCTACAAGTCAACCTAGTGAAACATCAGAGAGTCCACACAGGAGAGAAGCCATACAAATGCCAGCATTTGTGGGTGGGAAATGTTTTTCTTCAAAGGCATACCTATTGACACATCAGAGAGGCCACACAGGAGAGAAGGCACACAAATCCCAGTGTTGAACTAATAGTATTATTGTCAAGAAGGAATACAAAAAATATATTTTCAATCCTATGGTGCTAAGAAAAGGCCCTTGTGATTTTGCTTTTAAGGTTTGTCTGTCCATATCTCTTTTTATGTTTTAAGCTTGTATTTTGCTAAGGTTTTCATTGCTAGTTGTATAGATAATTACTTTGAGTTGTAAATTTGGCTGGGGATTGTGGGTCTTGGTATAGTTTAGGTAGATGGGGGGTGGGATTTGTTGCCGCTGGCTGGAATAGTTATGGGAATGATAGCTTTTTCAATGTGTTGGATGTTGGCTGAAGAAAGTTGGGGACAGGTATTAACAGAAAGGGCTAGTTTCTGGGAATGGCAAAGGGGACCTTGTTACCTGTAGGGCATGGACTGTGGGAATTGGAGGTGGGGGCTAAGTTTGGAAGAGGGTGATATTTAAGGTTTTGGGGTTTTAATGTGTTGTTTGGATTGGAGTGGGTTTAAACACTGAATTTCTATGTGTTCTCAATAAAGTTCTTTGCTGTTTCAACACACTGGACTCTTTGATGCACAGAAGTTCTGAATTTGCCCAAAACTGACCCTTTCTTCTCTCCTCAGTCCTCAGCTCCATTCCCAGTTATCAGAACAACAGAGGCAAACACACACAGAGACACATACACAAATATACAGGGTAAACAGAGAGCTTTATTTCCAAACTAGAGCCTTCCTTTCCTGCCTTTCCCTCCTGAATCCAGCGCTGCACCTTGGGCTACATTGTGGTCTTCTCAAAGGAAGAAAGGAGGTAAGGAAGGAAGAGGAGGCCACTGAACCCCCGGCACATACTGTACCTTCCTTTCTTGCAAAGGCCGCCAGCAGAATAAGAAGCACCAGCAGCAACCTGGAACTAGCAATTCCTGTGCATAAATGCATGAATAAAGGGATTTATGACATATTGTGACCCATTGTGACCTCAGTCTGCTGATCCTCACCTGAAGGATTGAGACAGGACTATTGTAATCTCACCCTGAGGTGCCTTGCCTGAAAGTCTGAGATGGGACTATTGGCTCATGCTCTTTACCTTAAGGATTGAGACATGACTATTGTGATCTCAGTCTGATGCTGCTTGCCTGACAGATTGAGATGGGACTATGGTGACTTAAGGCTGGTGCTTCTTACCTACAGTAATGAGATGGGACTATTGTCATTTCAGACTGGTGCTCCATACCTGGAGGATTGATACTGGTCCATTACGACCTCAGGCTGACACTCATTGCCTGAGAGATTGAGACTGGCGTAGTTTGACTTAAGGCTGATGCTCCTTGGCTGAACGATAAGGACTGTCATATTGTGACCTCAGGCTGATGCTCCTTTCTGAAGAGACCGGACTATTGTGAGTTCAGGAAGATTCTTCTTTCCTGAAGGATTTAGACTGTCCCATTGTGACTTCAGTCTGATGCTCCTTACTATTAAAAACCCCCAACCCTCCTCCTAATGATAAAAAACATTAATCAACCCCTAATAAGCTATTAAACAGCAAGAAAATTTAAAACATTCCAAACACAATACAATAAAAAAGGTTTTTCAGGCATGAATTGGATCGTTTTCTGAAGGTGAGAAGGAAGGGCAGGAACGATACATACATCAATAACAATTTCCATAAGAGTAACGATGGCAAGCGTAAGGGTCAGGTGGAGGGGGAGACAAGTCAGTAGATCTAATCTAGTCTGGAAAGGCCTGCCAGAAGAGATCCGTCTTAATAGCCTTCCTAAAGGCTTCCAAGGTGGAAATATGACGGATCTCATCCGGAGGTCGTTCCAGAGCCTGGGAGCAGCTGATGAGAAGGACCTCTGGGTCACCGCTGAAAGTCTGGTCTTCTTGAGTTGGAGCAGGTTCTTCCCAGAGGACCTGAGTCTGCGGTGGATTGTATGGGAGGAGGCTCTCCTGCAAGTAGTCAGGACCCAAGCCATGGAGGGCTTTAATGGTTAAAAGCAACACCTTGTATTTGCCCAGAAACCAATGGGCAGCCAGTGGAGGGATTTAAGAACTGGTGTCAAATATGGTTCAATTGCATTGGAAACAACATTTTTTGGGAGGGGGGGGAGTTTTCTCTGGAGTCCTGAGAGGAGGGCGTCTGGGGAGGAGAGAAGAGCCAAAGTCTAGGCCAAAGCCAAGAGGAAGGAGACGGAGGGGCCTCAAAATTCTGGCAATCCCCTGGCAACTGGGAATTAGGTTTAGAGGTCCTCCCTTCATTACAAATGCCACTGCCCTGGTCTTGAAGGGAGAGAAGAACCAGCAGTACCTGCTTGACTTGATCCCCTTCCCACTGCCATTCCCTTCTCTTTTGTGTCGTGTCTTTTTAGATTGTAAGCCTGAGAGGCAGGGAATTGTCTGATTAACTATCTGTAAGCTGCCTGGGATCCTTTGTGGCTGAAGAGAAAAGAATAAATACTCTAAATAAATAAATATACAAAAAATAACAAACAAGTTTCATTTATATACCACTTCATACCACGTAAGCAATGTCTAAGTGGTTTACAACTGTAAGCTAATTTCCCTCCAACAATCTGGGTATTCATTTTAGCAACTTCAGAAGGATGCAACCCTGAGTCGAGCTTAAACCCTTTTGCTGATCTTGAAATCGCAACCTAATGGTTTTTGAGTGAGTGGCTGCAGTACAGGCATTTAACCACTGTGCCACCAGGGCTCCTGGTTATAGCATTAGCAATATAGCATGTACATTTCTGTACCGCTTATCAGTGCACTCACACTCCCTAAATGCTTTACAATCTGTAAGCCAATTGCCCCCAACCAGCTGGCTACTCCTTTTGACTGACCTACGAAAGGATGGAAGGCTGAGTGGACCTTGGAGCCTTGCCTGGGATCGAACTCACAACCGTGGCTGCAGCACTGACCTTTAACCACTGCGCCACCAGTGCCCCAGGTTCTCCACAATCCTCTAGTCTAGACAATTCAACATCCCCTTACTTTCTTCTCTGCGTGGTTAATGTAGTATTTCATTGTTGTATGACCTTTAAGCCAAATAACCAGAGTACCATATTGCTGCAAACTTCATTTAATTCCAAAATATAACACAGTTGGAATATTCTGAAGAAGCTGAATAAGGAAATAAGATTACATCGTACTATTTACAGACTCGAGTCTGTCATTGTCACATCATATACATGTTGTTAACTGCCCTTAAACTGGTCCCAAGGCCCCCAACTCATGCTGACCCTGTGGATGAGACATCTCCAAGACCCCTGTCCTCCATTGCTCTGCTTAGGTCCTGCAGATTCAGGTCCAGTTATTGACTCTACCCATTGGGCATGCGGTTTCCTCTACCTTCTATATTTCCTAGCATCATTGTCCTTCGTAATGAGTCATGCCTTCTTGTGATGTGTCCAAAGTACGACATCCTTGATTTAGTCCTCTTGGCTTCCAGAGAGAGTTCTGTCTTGATCTGCTTTAGAACCCATTTGTTTGGCTTTTTGGCTGTCCATGGGATCCTTAGCACTTTTCCCCACCATTGCATCTCGAATGAGTTGATTTTCTTCCTGTTGGCTTTCTTAACTGTCCAGTTCTCACATGTGTATAAAGTGATGAGGAATCCCATGACTTGGACAATTCTAGTTTTACTTCTCACTTGTTTATCTTTAGGATCTCGTCTAGTTCTTTCATCGCTGCCCTCCCCATCCCTAGTCTTCCTCTGATTTCTTGACTGCAGTCTCCATTCTGATCACTGCTTGATTCAAGGTAAAGGAACTCTTTAACTCTTTCGATTTCCTCACAGTCTAAGTTGAATTTGTGCAGCTTCTCCATGGTCGCTATTTTTGTTTTTTTATTTTCAGCAGTAATCCTGCCTTTACACTTTCACATCAGCCCTTTTCACATCATATACAAACAGTTACTCAAACATCCAAGCAAAGGCCTGACTTTCAGTGTCACACCACTGATCACAACACAGATAGTGGTTTCATGGGCACATCATACATGTCATCACACACCTCATTCCTTTGCTGTTTTGCTTCTTTGTGTGCGAGGATCTGTTTCTCTCACAATTTTTCTTCCTCACTGATTTTTCTCTTTCTATCCCCATGGCTTTTCTCTCTATTAATCTCCCACTTCACTTTCTCTCCTTATCTCTCTCCTCTCTCTCCATGTTTTCCTTTTGTATGAGAAAAAAAGAAACTACGTTCCTGACACTCTGAGACTTATCCCTCCCTCACAGACACACAAGGCATTAAGTGCATGTCTGCATCTATTTGAAAAATGGCCAATATACAAACTGCCCCCCCCCCAAAACATGGGAGATTTCAGGCGTATGTAATGAGAAGTAACATCCTTGATAAGGACATCACACATTATGACTTTTGTAGATCAGAGCGTGAGCTGGTTTACACAGAATTCAACCCCATTACATGAATGAGCCACATTTTCTTTCTTTAATGTGTTTGTTGCACTTACATTCCTGCTTTTCTCCCAAAATGGGATACAAGGTGGCTTACAATAATTTTTAAAATATTCAACTAATACATTAATTTACAAAAGCTATAAAGAAATTCAGCGTCAGCATTGAAAACATGACTAAAACACTAAAAACAAAAACATATTGAAAACAGTTCTTATATATACAGTATATATCTACAGAGGGAGAGCATACCATGTCACACATTGCATCTCCATAGTTAAAATCCCAAAGACTACCCAAATAGAAATGCCTCCATCTGCCAGAAGAAAGACAGGAGGGAAGGAGCCAACCGGACTTTCTGTGGAGCCAAGTCCTAACTATTGGGAGCAGCCACGGATAAGGCTCTCTCCCGAATCCTTACTAACCATGTCTGTGAGGATGATGGGACTGTGAGAAAGCCCTCCCTTTAGATGTCAATGCACACCTTGGTTTATATAAAGAGATATGACCTTTCCAGTATTAAAAACAAAAGCTTTATGCTCACACATGCAGTTCCCCATCTCCACTCCTGCTTTTTCATACCTTGGAAGAAGAGATGGGTCATTCCTTCTATGGACTTAAACAGATCTCTGTGACATCCAAACATGAACAATGTGATTTCCCTAAAGGCAACTTGATGAAAACCAACCAAATATGAACTAAGGTGTCAGATCTTGGTTTGTTTTAACCAGAGTTTACCCATAAAAAGCAATGCTGTGGCTTCTACAAAGGATTCTTTAAAACTGAGTAGGTGCAGCTAATTAGTTTGAGACTTAAAACTTTCGTGGGGAGGAGGCCAGCCTCAGATCTGACCTAAATGCATTGCTATCACTTCTATCCTGACCGTCTTCAATAAAGTTCTTTTGTTTATTCAATTAAAAAATAATTGGAAGCAAATGCTTTCAAGCCCCTTCTCCAGAGAGCAAAAAGAGGAGGGCAGAGTATGAGAGCTCAAGACTCATATGCTATTCACGTCACAAGAAACCAGGGTTTCCCATTACAATAATACCAGGGCAGCATGTACATTAGATAGGGCTTTAAGCACCAAATGCTGAATGACACACTCAGTAGCACACAGAAGATATAAGGAAAACTGTCGCATGGAGCAGGTCAGTGTCACCAAGAGTGGAAGAAGAAGGAAAAGTGTTTTATATAGTGCCTCATATGGAGATCTCTGGTCACCTATATCAGTAACAGACTTCCCTCGGGTGATATTCTCCTGGCATTTTAGACTACAAATCCCTATCAGTTCCTAAAGTGGAATGATAGACACAAGTTACTGTTCAAAATATCTAGAAGATTGGGGAAAGCTCTGACTGACTTTTCAGGGACAGGAATATATCTTTCTTAGCTTCCTTACTGCATAAGATCCTACACAAAAACTGAACACAGAACCTCCTACATGCAAAGCATGAACTCTGTCAGTGCATTATAGCACCTTTCTTGCAATATGGTAAAAACACATACCAGGACCTATAACCTGTAGAACAGGAGAGACATGATTTGGAGGTAAAGAAGGGATAACCCTTTTTTTAGAATGAGATTAGCCCACATGGACAGTAAGAAAATGCTTATACAAAGAAGTTATGTATCTTGCAGGTATTATATTGGCATAGAACTTGGGGGAGAAGGCGACTTTCACCAAATTACATACAAATAGGTGTGTCTGTGAGCGTGTGTGTGAACCATCTTCAAGTCAGCTGTCAACTTATGGTGACCCCATGAATTTCATGCGTCTTCGTAGGCAAGGAAAGACTCAGCCATGGTTTTGCTAATCCCTTCCTCTGAAATATAGCCTGCAGCACCTGACCTTGGTTGGCAGTCTCCCATCCATTACTACCCAGGTCTGATTCTGCTTAGCTTCTAAGATCAAATGGGCATTGGTGCCTTCAAAGTTTTTAGGCCAAATACACCTACACTGCAAGCGAATTCCCATGACTCTTGTGCAGCTGCTGTGTCTTCCCACATACAGACACATCTTGGAAATCCTTGAGTGAAAGGGAAATGGATAGCATGAAGGAGCGCATCACTTTCATCAGACCCAACATGGACATCTAAGCCTCTTCCTCAGGGACTGAAGATAGACAAAATAGAATGGGAAATGGCCATAATATAGCCATAGTTCAGCATGTTTCCATTTCACTAACTTCAAAAAGAATCATTAATGATGCATTTGGGGCCTATAATTCTATGTGTACTAATCTTGAAGAAGGAAAATAAACCATAGGTTTGGACCACAGATGTGTCCCCAAAGGAATCAATAGGATCCTTAACTGGATCATACAAAACAAATCTCTCTTACAATGCAACCATTTTCATTTCCTAGCAGCCACTCAGGCATCTTACAAATTCAACATGTTTAATTTAAAAACAGCATCAAAGAGGAAGAGTGGGGGCAAACCTGACTTCGAAAGACTCATTTAGCATTAGGACAATTAAGGGAGCTCTTATAGATCACCTATAATAGTATTATAATAGCTATTGCCTCCATTGTTTGTTCATTCTGATCTCAATCCACAGTCATTTAATTGTGTGTGCGTTTGTATGTATATGTCTATATGCATGTGTGTGTGTGTGCATATGATCTTACAATACTGTCCATCAAGAATCTGAGAAAGGCTGTATCTGCACTGCAGAAATAATCCAGTTTGGCACCACTTTGACTACCATGGCTCAATGCTATGGAATCCTGGGAACTGTAGTTTGTTGTGGCACCAGAGCTCTCTGACAGAGAAGGCTAACACAAAACTCACAAAACTATAATTCCCAGAATCCCATAGCATTGAGCCAGGGCAGTTAAAGTGGTGTCAGATGAGATGATTTCTGCAGTGCAGATGCAGCCGAAAGGAATCACAACCCACAGAAGCTGATGTTGAAATAAAACCTTTAAGTCTTTACTTGCTTTGTTGTTATTAGCTGCCTTCGACTCACAGCAACGCTGTGGATGAGCCACCTCCAAAGCCCTCTATCCTCCATGGCTCTGCTCAGGTTCCCTTGATTCAGCCCCATAACCTCCCGAATTATGTCTAGCCATTTGGCATGCGGCCTTCCTCTCTTTCTACTCCCTTCTACCTTTCCTAGCATTGGTCTCCTTTTTAATTGTTCATGCCTCCTCATGATGTGGCCAAAATACAACAGACACGGTTTAGTCATTTTGGCTTCCAGGGAGATTTCAGGCTTGGTCTGTTCTCGGACTCATTTGTTTGTCTTTTTGACTGACTGCGGCATCCTCAGCCCTCTTCTCCAGCACCAGATCGCAAAGGAGTTTATGTTCTTCTCATCCACTTTCATTACTGCCCAGCTCTCACAGCCAAACATGGTAACAGGGGACACAATGGACTGGACATTAGTGCTCAGTTGTATATCTTTAGACTTTAGGACCTTCATGGCTACCCTTCCCATTCATAGTCTTGTTTTGATTTCTTGACTGCAGTTTCCCATTCAGATCAATGTTTGTTCTTGTTCAAATGTTCTTTATTAGTTTTACATAAATCATATATACATTCCATTATTCCATACAAATACATATCCAATTTAACATATACATCTATTTTTAATTCTTCTTCATTTTTCTCCATATTTCTTTACTTCCTTAGCTCTAAAGGTTTTATTGGATTATTTTTATATTTTCTTCGTATCTTGTTTCAAAATATCTGTACAACAAGGAAAAATAAAACTCTTAATCATATTCTCTTTCTTTTCTTCTTCTTCTTTGTGGTACTACCATATGTATTCTCCAAATAACTATTCCAATAGAACTCATAACCTCAATCTTACAACTATATATTTCATGTTTCCAGTTTAGAAGCATGGGAAAAAGCATGGGCTAGAACAAACGCTTTCACTAAAAGTCAAGATCTTAAAGAAAATTTTCTTAAAATATGCAACAGATGGTATTATACCCCAGCTAGATTAAAAAAGATTTGGAAACTAGAGTCGGATATTTGTTGGAATTGTCAGAAAGAAAGAGGTACAACAATCCATATGTGGTGGAAATGTGAAAGAGTAAAAGAATTTTGGGATGAAATACATCAAATTATACAGCGAATATTTGGAATAAGCTATAAGAAAAAGCCAGAAATATATTTACTAAGTATGACATATTTTTTGAAAAAGGAAGATGAGAGCAGACTGTGGAGAATTATGTTATATATGATTACGATTGCAAGGTTAATAATAGCAAAAAATTGGAAATCAAAGGAGAAATTACAGATAGAGGATTGGTTATGGAAGCTAAACGATATAAGAAAATTAGATGTGCTCTCATGTATAGTAGATGACAAAAAGAAAAATAGGATTGAGAAAGATTGGGCTCAAATAACAACGTTCCTGGAAAAAAGATGGTGTTTAGATAAGGGCTGGTTTGCTGAGAATGATTAATTTATGGGATGGAAGATTTGCAAACCGGAAACAAGATCAATGTTTGTTCCAAGATACAAGAAACCTTTTAACTTCCTCATTATCTAGGTTGGATTTATGTAGATCTTCCCTAGACATTATTTTTGTTTTCTTTATGTTCAGTAACAAGCCTGCCTTTGCAATCTCTTCCTTGACCTTCCTTAGAAATTGCTCCAAGTCCGTGGGGTTTTCCGATAGTAGTATAGTATGGTCCATGTATCTTAAGACTACTGATGTTCCTTCCTCTTATCTTCCCTCCTCCTTTTCAAACCAGCTCTTCATTTATTTTCTGCATGTAAACTGAACAGTTGGGGTGATAAGATGCAGCCTTTTTTCCAGTTGAGAACTATTCTGTTTCCCCATGTTCTGTTCTGACAGAAGCCTCTTGTCCTGAGTACAGATTCCTTATCAGGACTATCAGAGGCCTTGGCACTCCCATGGCTTTAAGGGCTTTCCATAGCCTTTCATGATCTATGCAGTCAAAGGCTTTGCTGTAGTGACCAGTGTTTCACAAACTCTGGTCTTCCAAGTGGTTTGGACTGGTCAGTAAACGGCAGAGCTGTAATCCTGGGAACAAGTTTAGGAAACACTGCTATAGTCTATTAAGCAGACAGTGATTTTTCCCCCTGGAATGCCTCTGTACAGTCACAGAACTACAAATCCCAGAATTCCATATCACTGAGAGCCATGGCAGTTAAAGGTGGACTATTTCTGCAGTGTAGATGCAACCAAAATGAATTACAACTCATAGAGTTGGAAGAGACCTCAAGGGCCATCCAGTCCAACCCCATTCTGCCATGCAGGAACTCCCATTCAAAGCATCCCTGACAGATGGCCATCCAGCCTCTGCTTAAAGACCTCCAAGGAAGGAGACTCCACCAAAATCTCAGAGGGAATTTGTTCCACTGTCAAACAGCCCTTTCTGTCAGGTAGTCCCTCCTGATGTTGAGGTGGAATCTCTTTTCCTGCAGTTTGCATCCATTGTTCTGCGTTCTAGTCTCTGGAGCAGCAGAAAACAAGCTTGCTCCATTCTCAATATGGCATTTCTTCTAATATTTAAACAGGGCTATCATACCACCTCTTAATCTTCTCTTCTCCAGGCTAAACATCCCTAGTTCCCTAAGTCCTTCCTCATAGGGCTTCATGGTTTCCAAATCCTGTATAAAGATTTCTGCTTCAGACTCAAGAATGGCCTTTCCTCTTCTGTGAAGAAAACACTGCAGCATCTCAATAGATGATCTGCAATAGAAAATAGCCCTCATCCAGAGAGCAATTAAGGAGAGAAGCACATGGTGATCCCAAATATGATTTGATCAAGATATCAATAGAGTGGGAAATACTGGAATATTCTCCCTTCTCTTTTCCTTAGCTCCCTGGATCTTCAAGAATGGGGTGAGAAGGAAAAGACAAGGCTGCAATCTTTGTTCCTGGTCATCTAGATTTCTTGTGTGATGGGAGACATTTTTAGCACATGAAAAGTTTTCCATGAAGGTCCTGGCAATTTGCTTCACTAAACTGATATACAGTGGACCCTTGTTATACGCTGGGGTTTGGTTCCAAGATCCCCCGTGTATAACAAAATCCGTGTATGCTCAAGTCCCATTAAATATAATGACATAGCAAAATGGTGTCCCTAATAAAAAATGGAACATCAAGGTAAATTTATACATTTTGTGAACATTTTCAAACCGTGTATGCTTGAATCCGTGTATAAAAAATCTGTGTATAAGAAGGGCCGACTGTAAATCTATGGCAGCCTCTCCCAATCATCCAATTTTTATTATTTATGTATTTGATTTCCAGTCTGTATGGTCAAGTTCTTTTGCCAGAAAAGGCAGAGAACACTCCAGGGCCCTCTTCCCTTCATTGGCAATATAAATAGGAAGACCACATATTCAGTCATTAGGAATGGCTTCCTTTCATGGTGGCTTCAAAACCAACTGCCTTCACCAGGAGCCTCACTGCATCAAAATGGAGGAGCAGCCCTGTCTCATAGCCATAGGTTCAATGCTCTTTTAGGAACAGAAGTCCTCCTGAGGACACTCTGGGGGCTGCCATTGGCTGGAATCCCAGTCCCTCCCACCATCCCTGGCCCTGATTGGCTGGAATCCCTGTCCCTCCCACATCCCACACAGAATGACATCACTGCTACAGAAGGCTCTCTTGACCAATCAAGAGAGGAAGATGAAGGTCCTTCTGGAAGCTTCCGTGAGAAGGAGATATAAGGTCTGAGAGACCAAGAGACAGTTGGGGGAATTGTGTCAGTTGGAGATCGAGAGAGAAAGAGTTAAAGGGCAGATCTTGGAAGTTAGTCTCAGAATTAGATGCTTAGGTTTATTTATTTTTAATAGCTTGTATGAAATGAACATTATATACTTACAAATATTGTACCTGTAAGACTCTTAATATCTTGTAGGACTTATATTTTAGTTATATTTCGTTATTTATAGTAAATATCTCCTTGGAGTATCTACTACTCGACTCTCCTTTTACACGTGTTTTGGCTCAGTTGATGCTTGGGAAGATCAGTAAAGAAGGAGAAATAAGGTTCCTTAACTGGTCCCAGTGAAGGTTAAGGGAAACCCTTTTATGATTCACTGGATGATGGCAGCATGATTTAAGGAAGTTAAGGGTCTGCTGGGCTAAGAGCCATAATGTCTAAATGTCTAATTAACAATTTGTAATCCACTCTGATAGCATTTTGGCTGAAGAGAGGGGTATATAATTATTATTATTATTATTATTATTATTATTATTATTATTATTATTATTATTACAGGACCGCAGTTTGGCTGCTTGGACCACCGGAGATCATCACAGAGTATTGGAAAGCCGCATCTTATCACGCCAGAAAATAAAGTACTTGAGGAGTTTTGCAACGCCTACGGTCTTTCGGTAATAGAGCCTACAAAACTGATAATAGCATTGGGACAGTATTAGTCTTTTTTAAAAAACAAATAGGGCAGATTTAAATGCTGGCTTTAAAACCGCTTTCTTATCTGCACTTGCGCTGTTTTTGGGGGAAACGAGAAAGTGGTTTGGGAGGGAGGACTGCCAACAGAATTAGGAGAGGGCATTGCAGGCTATGGACAGTTTGCGGCCAAGTAAGGTCCAAAAGCACACAGCAGCAATAGTCAGTTTGAGAGTGCTTTTTAACTGCCCTGGCCCAGTGCTAGGGAATCCTGGGAAATGGAGTTTATTGTGGCACCAGAAGCTCTCTGACAGATATATCTCACAAAACTACATTCCCAGAATTCCCTAGAGCACTGAGCAGGGCAGTTAAAGCACTGCAGTGTGTTTTTGGACTTAGGGACCCATTGCAAGTCACACGTCTCTCAGCTCAAGTAATGGCAATGGCACCCCGCCTAACAAACCCTGGAAAGGGAAAAAAAACCGTTTTTTCCATGGTAAGGTTGCCTAGGGGTTCATAAGTTGGAAATGAGACTGCTAAGACACACATGAGAACGAAAAAAGTCCTGCACTTATGTCACAGTGTACGGGGATGGAGGCAGTGTGGTGCAGTGGTTTAAGTGTGGGTTTACACTCGGGAGGCCATGGTCCAGTGCCCCTGCGCCTCATGAAAACCAGCTACATCCTTGGGCAATAGTCGACACTCTCTCCGCCTCAGGGAAGGCAATGGCAACCTCCTCTGAACAATTCTTGCCAAGAAAAACCCCAGGAGAGGATCCCCAGAAGTCGGCAATGACTTGGAGCACTCCCACAAAACGACAAGCCTCATCAAGAAAGAGACAGTGTGGTTCAGGTGGCTGGAGCATTGGACTATGACCCTAGACCAGGGTTCGAATGCTCCGCTTGGCCAGGGAAACCCACTTGACATTAAGGCAGTCACACTCTCTCAGACTCAGCAGCCGTTTCTTCTTCTGGGAGAAAGAAAGAAGAAAGAAAAGAAAGAAAGAAAGGAATGAAGAAAGAAGACATGGAGTTTAGTCCCTTGGTTCAGAAGGATTGGAAGGGGGCTTACTGCAGGGAAGACCCCTCCTCTTTATGGTAGGGTTGCCATTAGTCAGGACCCTCCAAACTGGGACAAATGTAGGAACAAAATTTTCAAAATGGGGACTTTTTTTTGGGGGGGGGTCCACATTTGAAAAAAGAGCCTCGAGGAGGGGAGGATTCCTTCTGCACTTGGCTCCGTTCCATGGAGCCCAAACGAGAAGGAATCCGCCCTCCAGGGAGGCATTCTTTTCCCCTTGGGCTTTCCCGTTTGTGTTTGCCAACGGAGCCCAAGAGGAAAAGAATCCCGCTGCGCACAAGGAGTCCTCTCCGCTTGGCTCCGTGAACGGAGCCCCAAGCGGAGAAGGAATTCCCTCCCATTTCCAGGCCTCTGTGGAGCTTGGCTTCACAGAGGCCGGGAAAGAGGGAGGAGAGAGCGCCCGTGAGCGGCGGCGATCGGCTGGCGTCCCCCCTCCTTTCCAGGCCGACTGTGGAGGCTTGGCCTTCACAGAGGCCGGGAAAGAGGGAGCAGGAGCCAGGGCCCCCCCCCCCCAGCCTCCCTCGGGCGGAGGAGGCCAAGCAGGGAATGGCCTCGCTCATGCGAGGCTCCTTCCCGGCCGGCGTCCGTCACGGGGGGGGGTCCCCAGGGCGGGGGCCAAAACGGAGCGGTAACAGTGTGGACCAGCCCCAAACCGGGAAAGTCTCGCCCCCAGGTGGGATATGGCATCCTACTTTCTGGCCATGTGATGCTGGGAGATCCCAGTCCAGGAAATACACTTTAAATCCATTGGCAAAGAAAGGCTACTACTGCCTTTCAGATCCAGTTTCCCAAATCCTTTATGAGGCCAGAAACTCTTGTTAGGAAGTGAACACGAATATTTCAGGAAAGCCCTATATCTCCCAAGGCCCCCTCCCTAGCGGACCCCCTTCCACTCTTCCCCTCGTCTCTCTCTCTCCTGAAGCCTCAAATTCAACTGCCAAGCACTCAGGCAGAAGCAGCATTTTGTGTTCTGGCAGCCATTTTGTGCTGCTTGTGACTGTGGGAAGATTCCAGAACCTTCTCTGAGGCTTCAGTTGAACAGAGGCTTCTCTTTCTCTCCTGAGGCTCCAGAGAGGAAGGAGGCCAGGATCCTTGGGCCAAAAGGAAAGAAGTGTGTCCTTTTTGTGTGTCTTTTGTGTGTGTTTTCTGAGAGGGTTTTCTTATTACACAGCTCTGCTCCTTCTGGGAACATGGGTTTAAAAGGGTTCTGAAATGGGGAGGAGGATAGTTTTAATACAAGCCTTATTTTATTCTTCACAAACATTGGGCTTTGGCTTCTAAGAGGAGGCTTGTCCCCCCAAAAAGGCCAAAAGTGCTCCTTTTCAAAAGTTTCCCCGTTCCTTATGAATAGATTTTCAGGCAAGAAGGAGGAGACAGGCCAGAATAACCATATCACAAGAATGAAAACAAAATACAACAAACAAGAACAACAAAAATAAGGATTAGAGACTAAAAACAAACTATTTAAAATTGTTTAAAGGAAAACCATTTAGAGGAGGGAAAAAAACACAATTGGGTGCTTCCTACCCTTTTACACTGCGCACGGCTGTATCTGACACTGCAGAAATCATCCATTCTAAAGTATGTTAACTTTCTCGTTCCCATCCTATGGAATCCTGACAGTTTGTAGTTGTTGTGGCCTGAGACTTCTCTGGCAGAGGCTAAGTGTCCCAAGGTAATATCCCAGGATTCCATAGCACTGCGCAGTTAAAGTTGTTGTCAAAGTGTCTATTTCTATAGTGCAGCCTGCATCCTTCTTGGGAAAGGGCTCGATGCATCGGGCGAAAAGCACTGGGGAACTCTGAGCTTTCAGCAGAGATTTATTATTTATTTATGATGCACTCATTTCACATCTACTACGGGACATAACCAGGGCCCTTCACATCCACATTTGCAATCCCCCCACCACTCTAAGAGGCATGGAGTAATCCTGTTTGTAAGGGGAAGCTTGCATTGAATCTAGGCTAGGTTCCAGGGTGCTTTGGTTTGTGCAGAGGACGAAGGGGATGCCAACCTCTGCATCGGCCCAAGGAGACATAGGTCACCTGGCGTATCTCACCAGCAGATACTCTTCTCTGTGTCTTTGAGTGCTGCAGGGTTTCCTTGTAAGCCGATCCTACCCTGGTTTCCGTTTCACAGGAAATTCATCTTCTCGGCCCCCTTGTACAACGGCTTTGGGGCCTCTCTTGCTGTAAGTGGACCAAGTACAGGGCAACCAGGACCGCCTTGTCCCACCTGATGCCGAAACAGAGGCCAAGCGGAGGAAGGGTGGGCTCCAACAGAAAGAGGATGAGAGGTACAAGAGCGCTTTGTGAGTCACTATCCTAATAGCTTTCATCTGTGTCACTGCGTGGGGGGGGCCAAAAAAAAAAATTTATGAAGGGAGGAAATAAAATACTTGTCCAGTTGGCAGAGGGAAAAAAAAAAAAATAGTCCTGTTAATCCTCTGGCACCCGCCCACCATTTTTCGGGAGCTTTTAAAAATGTCCCATTTTTTCTCTCCTTCCTGCCCACTTTTCCCCTTTCCCTCAGCTCACATCATTCCTGAGTGCAATTGAGTTTTGCAGCAGCCCATCAAACTCAAACGGGGGAGAGGAGAGGAAATTAAGGAGACAGGATATGGCCCTTCCCAGGAGGCCCTGAGCAAAGCAAACTCTGTGCCCTTCCTACTTTGTGTGATCTCCTCCTCATAAACACTTTGGCCATCTTCACGCCCTTCTCTCGGTTGCTTGTCCACATGTTGTCCTTGCTTTCCAATCTGTGAAATTTGGGGGATATGGAGAACTCTCCTGGACTAAATATGGGGTGGCCTCAGTGGCCCTCAGCCCAGAGTGCTCCCCAGAACTGTAATTTAAAATGACATTTGCCTCTCAAATGTGGCAAAAAATCTAAATCACCTAATTCTTTGGTGGCTAAATGTACGTGTACGTGTTGGGATAGTCAGTTTCCTAACCTCATCAATATCCCAGCCTGGCCTAATTAATATTGGTGTTTATTAATTGTTAATGGAAAAGATCAAGACCAAACGGATCTCAAAGGCAGTACTTTTTCTTCTGCTGAAGCTTTAAAGTTTATTTCCTGGACTGAATTCTAAATCAAATATATTGGATCACCATTCTTCCTCCCCTTTCCTTAGTCCTCTCTGATAGGCTATTTTCATTTGCAGGGGCACTTTTGCAATGTGGCGATCATATTCACCGAGCGATATGGAAACTCTGACGAGAAAGCAGAGACTTATGTAACAATCATATAATGATGGAAAAGAAAATTTGAGAACGTGCCTTCTGTGGGGTAAAACTGGAATCCACTACATAATAGAATCACTAGCGGTAATCAACCCACAGGGCCATCACCCCCATTCAACCCACTCTCCTGCCATTCAGAACTTCACATCCACACCACCACCATCGTTTTAAAAAACCTCCAATAGAGGACTCCACCAAACTCTAAGGAAAGTATATTCCCACTCGTCAGAGCCTTACAGTCCCAAGTCTCCTCCTAATTTGTGGAACATCTTTCTCCTCGTGACTTGCATCCATTGTGGTCTTCTCTTTCTTTCTTGCACAGAAGCTAAGCTTGCTCCATCCTCTCACACCTTCTACAATATTAAACATGGATTCATATCCGCTGTTATTTTCTCTTTCTCCAGGGTAAACATACCCGCCTCTAAGCCGCTCCTCATAGGCTTGATGTTTCCATCTTCACCATTTTTATTTTGCCCTCCTCTGGGCATGTTCCAACTTCTCAACACCTTTTTGAATTGGCGACCAAGAACATTGGACACAGTATTTTCCAAGGAGGCCTGACCCAAGCTGAATAAGTGCACTATACTCTTCCTTGATCTAAAACATACCATGAGCACCGAAATCACATTGGCCGTTTAGCGCCGCATAACACTGTTGGACCTGAGTATATCTATGAAGGGAGGGAAAGGGAAACAAAAACCTGCTTTTCTCTCTAATGTTGCTTCTCCAACCTGAGTTTGCTTAGTCAATGGTTGATTCCGAGGCCCTTTGTTACCCAAAATGCTGGAGCCTGGGAAGGACACTTCCAAGTGCTATGGCGTTTAGGGGAAATGTGGTACTACTTTGCTGAAAGCAGACATATAGTTTTGGTCGGGGCAAAGCAACCTGGGGGATTTCAGCTCAACTATACCAGGCCTGGAAGCACAGAGAACTCTCCAAAATGCATTTGAATAAGTGTTTTTTATGTTTTATGTAGGGGAAAAGCAATATACACACAAGAGACAATATAGGTGTTCACCAAAACACACACACACAACACACACACACACACACACACAACCGACTAGTAAGAAAGGTTGGAGTGGTGAATAGTGTGAGGCGTTGCTAATTGGTAAAACTTTACCTAGGTGGAACTTGATTACAACTGTGGATGGTTAAGAATGGTGAGAGAAGTGGTAACTTCTATGGCAAGTGGAGCTGGTGGTGGTAGTGAGGTGTTTAGGAGCAATGTAAACCTGACAGACTGTCCTGGTCGGTAATTGGACTGAGACGTTCGAAGAACAATCAGTCAGGGGCAGATATTTTATACGTAATTGTTTCTTGGGCAGAAACCGAGTGTTTCAAAAAGCTTTAATATCATTTGAAAGATTCCTGGGGAGAAATGGTTTGAACTAAATTAAATTCACTGGGTGGATTGGTGGAAATATCTCAGGACAAATGGATTAGCACACTGGCATTCAGTCCCTCTTGCTCTGAATTGGCTGTTGCGTTCACAAGTCAATAGACAGCGCAATCTGAGGGTGACACTCCGCAGAGGCAGCTCAAGAATAACTAGCAGAGTATGGAACAAATAACAGATATAGATATTGGCAATACACGGGCCACTTTTGTAATTAAAATAAACAGAACCAACAATGCGTTTCATGTAAATCCTTGGAGATTCTCTAGCTTGAGTTGCAAATATACAAATATTTGCAACCTATCCTCTTCTGCCGTCTATCAACTTCACCATCCCTCTGCTCACATAAACTCCAATACAACAACAATCCGCATGTGAGCTGTATACGGTATTGGATTGTGACTCATCTCTGGAGCCAAACAGCATGAAGCATCCGCTGCATTTACTCCCAGCAGGGCCTTGGGCTCTGACTCAAGACTCTATGGTCAGTCTCACAGGATATGATGACACCTGTCAATCAAAGTATTTTTGCACATGGTTAATGGAGATTGTTTCAAAGTCCTTGACTCTCTGCTTCCCAATGATTCCTTCATCAAGTTCCCATCAATCTCTTCTTTGGTAGGCTCCTATGGTAGGATACAATCATTATATGGATTTGGGGGCTCTAGGAACATGGTCCCATCCTCTGGTAACTCACACCACTTTATTAATCTAATCTGAAATAGGGAGGTATGAACTGGGGCTAATCCTTGGAGTGACCATCTTCTCTTAACGCTGAGATTGTCTTGTCTTCATTGCTTTGTTTACAGGAAATCATACGTGTCAGTCATGAGAGAATCCACACAAGAAAGAAGTCACATAAATGTCAGCAATTGTGGGAAAATGTTTTTCTAGGAAAGTGCACACCGATAACACCAGAGAAGCCACCAGGAGAGAAGCCATACAAATGCCAGCATTGTGGGAAATGTTTTTCTCTTCGAAGTCAAACCTAGTGACACTCAGAGAGAGTCCACACAAGGAGAGAACCATACAAATGCCAGCAATTGTGGGAAATGTTTTTTCTTGAGGCAAAACCTAATAAACATCAAGAGTCCACACAGGAGAGAAGCCATAACAGATGCCAGCATTGTGGGAAAGTTTTTCTCAGAAGTTCATCCTAGTGGCACATCAGAGAGTTCCCAACACAGAGAAAGCCACACAAATGGCCACCATTGTGGGAAAGGTTTTTCTAGGAAGTCACACCTAGTAACACACAAGAAGCCACACAGGAGAGAAAGCCATACCGAGGCCAGCATTGTGGGGAATGTTTTCTTTCTAAGTCGACCTAGTGACACATCAGAGAGTCCACACAGGAGAGAAGCCTACAGATAGCCAGCCAGTGTGGGAAAATGTTTTTTCTTTGAAGTCAAACCTAATAAAACATCAGAGAGTCCACACAGGAGAGAAGCCCATACAAATGCCAGCATTGTGGGAAATTTTTTTCTTTCCTCAGAAGTCCAAGCCTAGTGACACAACATCAGAGATCCACACAGGAGAAAAGGCCCACACAAATCCCAGTAGTGAAGTAAACATTTTTTCTCAATAATGAATACAAAAAATATATTTTTCAATCCAGTGGTTCTAAGAAAAGGCCCTTTGTGATTTTGTTTGTAAGCTTTGTTGTCGATATGTCTGTTTTGTGTTTAAGTTGTAGTTTGTTATTTTATTTGTAAAGTGTTAAATTGCTAAGAGTAATTACTTTGGGATGTAAATTTGGCTGGAGATTGTGGGTCGTAGTATAGGTTAGATAGTTTGGGGGCTGGTATTTGTTATGATGTGTAGAATATTATGGGAATGATAACTTTTTGAATATGTGGGATGTTGGGGGGCAGGTATTGACAGAAAGGGCTAGTTTGTGGAATAGCAATGGGGACCTTGTTACCTGTGGGGGACATAGAACGTGGATTGGAGGTGGGGCGAGGTTGGAGAGGGTGATGTTTTAATTTTGGGTGTTTATGATTCTTTGGATTGGAGTGGGCAGTTTCTGGCTTAAAAACTGAATTTCTATGTGTTCTCAATAAAGTTCTTTGCTATTTCAACACCTGGACTCTTTGATGCAGGCAGAAAGTTCCTGAATTTTTGCCCAAAACTGACGCTTATTCTCTCCTCAGTCCTCAGCTCCATTCCCAGCCATAAGACAGCAGAGGCAAACACACACCACACACACAAGATACACAGAGAGAGCCCTGCTTTCCTGCCTTTCCTCCTGAGTCCAGCTATGCACTTGGGGCTCCAGTGCAGTCTCCTTCAAAGGAAGAAAAGAGGGAAAGGAGGGGAGGCCCGCTCAACCGCAGAGCATACCGTCCTTTCCCGCAAAGGCCCGCCAGCGGATAAGCAGCAGCATCTAGGCCCTGGGCAATCCCTGTGAATGTTAGGAGGGCACGCGGGGGATGTTGCGACACCCAAGACAAAGCTAGGTGAATCCAGCAGCAGCTCAAGACCAGATGTCAGCGCCGATAGGTATTCTGGTTAAGAATAACTGGGCGGATGGAAACCAACAAAATCCCCAGACTTTTCCTAGGCTGTAAGCGGAAATAAATAGCATTCAATGTGGTCCATCTTACGGATAGGTATTCTTGAGCAAAGGCAAGATGGCTTTATGACGCAACGTTACATCCACAAAATCCCTTTACCTGCTCCTCGATGAAAACCCCCGGATGGTAAGGCCCGATCCCAGGTGACCTGAGGTTCATCACCCGCAAAGGCTCCTAAACAGCCAAGGTCAGCCTTTAGTCCAGTAGGAGAGCATGGACTATCTGCGGTTGTATTTTTGACTGACCTGGCGACACAAGAGAAGGGAAAGCTTCTGTGGAGTTGGTTGGGTATGCTCTCCGCCCTGTTGGGATAGCAGGCTGAATGAAAGGGGAGAGAAATATCTGGTCAGGGTCCTAATTGGCAGCCCTCGTCCAACACAAAAGGAAAGGCATACTTTGAAAAAGGAACAGCGTTTCATTGAAAAGGAGATTATATGCAATAGAAGTGACCTTTTTTGGTCAGGAAGGAAAGAAGTATAGATATAGCACTTTTATAACCAATATCAATTAACCGCACCCCCATTACCAATAAAGCTAATTAATTGGATAGCCCTTTCCTGCACAGCATTCCTCCCGACCTTTTCTGCGGCTAGTGTTTCTCCCATCTGGGATCCTTGTAGCATTTCTAAGACATTAAGCTCCATGTGCCTTTTCCTCAACCACTGCAAGCGGTGGCCTTGGACCACAGAACTCAGCCACACAACAGTTAAATTAACATTATGGCTTGACTAGATATATTATAATATATATAAGAGATAGATAGTGTGGTGCGTGTAATGAAACCCCATCCATCCAAAGCTAATATGGGTACCAACCATATAAAAATATATTAAGGCATAACAAATACAACATAATACAATATAAGAGTAACTAATAACCCGTCTAGTTCCCCTCCTTTTAACAGAGACCAGTATTTTTAAACTCATGCATGCTCTGTTGAAGGGTGAGTGCCACACATTCCAATCCTAGCAAACAATCACATTCTTTTAGCCAGGATCTCTCGACTCTTTCTAGTATCTTCTATTAAGCACATATTAAAACATAATATTTTATAACCCTCATAAATCCATCTATCGTAACTCTAATCTAAACCTAAACCGATAAACTTATGGCATGAATCCCAAGTGAATAAAGGCATGAAATAAAGGTATTCTGAAATATGTGATTTCAGGGCTCGTGCTCCTCACCTGAATGAGACTGGCACATTGTGAATTCAGACTGATGGCTCCTTGCCTGAAAGATTGAGATGGTACTATGGTCACTTTCAACAGGTTGGCTGATACCTGAAGGGATTGGGATTGGGCCCATTGGCGGTCAAGAAACAGTGTAATAAGGGTTTCTGTCATAAAGAGTAAAATAAATAAAATAGGGTTGGTTTATTAAAGTAGGAGTTAGAGTTGTAGTTCATAGTAGGTAGTGTAGAGTGATGGGTTATAGAAGCATGTCATGGAAAAATGATAGAAGACAGATGGAGTGGCTTTTAGATAAGGAGGGCGTTTGAAAGGGGATTGGGGTTTGCAGCTGTAAGATGGTTATCAAGGAGGAGTGAAGCGGGCTTGGGAAGACCACTCTTCAAGGGTGAGGCTTGGTCTGGGAGAAGGGGAGGGAAGTATAACAACTGGTATCTATGCAACCTCTGCTTTGTGTTTGGTTTAAGGCTTGGGAATTGGGGGCGGCTTAGGGAGGGGTTGAGCAAGGTCCGTTGGACTTCAGACTTGGCAAAAGGTGCTAATGGATGTTCTGCCTGGGATTCATCAATAAAGCTTCTTTTGTTTCAAAGGATTTTATTGTTTTGAGCACAGGAACTGCCTCCAGATCTCACCGTTTGCAAATCTCACAGTTTTAACCGCCATGGAAACCCAGGAACAAAAGAGTTCTTGAGAACCGGTGTTCTGGAGATGCTGGTGGTGGAGGAGCAGGTGCCTTCTTCAGAGGAACTAGGGCCAAAGCCCAAGACTGGAACCTCCTGAGCGCACACCATCCCGGCCACCACTGAGGATTTGGGTTTCCGCCCAGACGGGGAAAGGAAGGCCGTCGGGGGGCAGAGTGACAGCCTGGGAACCTGGCAGATGGGGAGTCCCTGGAAGCAGCCCCAGCAAAGAAGAACCCCAGGTTTAAAATTTAGTGAATGGGGAAGACAAAAGGAATAAAGGACCATATGAAGTGGATGGTGTCCAAGGTTAAAGATGTAAGACAAAAGAGGTAAGACAAAGGGGTGAGTTTCGGACTTACCAAAGCTGAAGAAACCAAAGAACCAGGAATGGGGTTTTATTAAACAAGCGAAAGAACTAAACAAGAGGTTCCCCGCGCAGAGCATTGATGGGAAGGAGGGATTTGGCACTGAGATGAGGAAAGGCTGAGATTTGGAAGCCGTGAATCTGGGAGATGTTCAGGTGTGTCGACGATGACCAGGAAGAATGCTTTTTCTCCTGAGTCGGCATAAAGAGGAACTGACAGGACAATGGACGAATTTTGAACAAAAGAACTGCCTTTGAACAGCGTGGACTGTTCGAACAGCTGTCTCCTCCCAAAAAGAGAGGTTGAGTAATGAGCTGCAATGTTGCAAGACTTCAACAGCCAAAACCAGAAGAAGAAAAGTATAAGGATCCGTGGCTTTCAACCCTAAATTTGTTGGCACCAACCGCGCGGCAACAATGTCATCCCCCAGCCTTCGAGGACAGCTGATCAATGTGCGGCGGAAGGAAAGTGGTGTGTGAAGTATTGTAGGAATGTGTGAGTGAAGAAAGACCTCTTGATAATCAATATATGTTTTGTATTATGTTTGTGATGTTAAATAAATGGTCACATGAAGAGTGTTTAAAACCCCAAATTTGGTGTCTCACTATCTGTGTAGACCTGCTCTGAATAAGTCCACAAAAGGAAATTTTCATTACACACTCTCAGGTTTAAACAGGGTGTGCCCCTTACAAAACTTGGGCATAACAAAGAGTGGAGGAGGAAGATGTCAAGAGGCGACTGAGGGCAGCTGATGCTCCTGCTGAAGCACTGAGACTCTCCCATTGTGACTTCAGTCCGATGCTCTTTGCCGGAGCTTGAGGGTTACACACCGCCATTTAGATGTATTCTATGAGGAAAAAGCACAATGGGACTACAGTAGTGGAAATAAAACTTTATGTGAAGTCCAGCTGACTCAGCAGAAGCCAATAGAGAACCACACGGTGTGAAGGTAAGACAATTAACAAGTGCTGAATGCCAAGGACAAGAATTGCAAAGTAGATAATGGGACATACCGGACAATTGTAAGTGTCAAAGGCTGAGATGATGAATCACTAATTGGGGAGGAACAAGGAGAAAAACATGGGAATGATGTACACGCCCTACGGGGTGGAAACAGACCACAGTAGGTGGTCCATGATTTGGCATAATAATGACGGTACATCCCAATGCATTGTGGGTGGGTAGTAGTGGATTGGTTTTGTGGGTGGAGAGGGAGGAGTTGAGTATTGTTTTTGGAGCTGTGGTATATAGTAGAATAAAGTAGATCTTTTATATAAGACCTACTGAGATTGTCTGGTGTCCTTGGGTGAAGCTAGCTGCAAGAACCAGCAGGACCCTGGTGAAGAAGAGTGAAGACTTCTGTGGAGGCAGAGTGAGAAGGCTGGATAGTTTGTCGGGGTCTTCAGCCTGTTCTCTGCAACTCTTGCAAAGATATAACAACGGGCCAAAACTTGGTCAGCGTGTGCACAACCAGGTGGTGAGTTCCAGGCCAGTGAAGAGCCACAACTCCCATCTCCCTGACAAGGGTTTATGGGCCCAGATACTTGCAGCACCCCCATTTCCAAAGAAGCTGAAAGTCCAGAGAGTGGGAGACAGAGCAGAGAAAGCTGTTTTGCGCTGCACTTGAGAAGCTCTGTGAGTAACTCACTCCAGTGTGTTTGAGTAAAGAAAGCCCGAAGGGATCACCTGTGCATACTCAGAAGGACTGTGTCCAATTGAGTCCACTGCAACAAGTTAAAATGGAGAGTTTAAGAGATTTTAAAGTTTAAGCAATTTA
>NW_024802975.1:29356-32557 GCF_019175285.1 Sceloporus undulatus
GATTTGAGGAAGTTAAGGGTCTGCTGGGCTAAGAGCCATAATGTCTAAATGTCTAATTAACAATTTGTAATCCACTCTGATAGCATTTTGGCTGAAGAGAGGGGTATATAATTATTATTATTATTATTATTATTATTATTATTATTATTATTATTACAGGACCGCAGTTTGGCTGCTTGGACCACCGGAGATCATCACAGAGAGTCAGTTGGAAAAGCCCATCTCACTCCAGAAAATAAAGGTACTTGAAGAGTTTGCTCTCTATATCTTTCTGTAAAAATAGCTACAAAACTGATAATAGCATTTGGGACATTTAGTCTTTTAAAAACAAATATGGCAGATTTAAATGCTGCTTTAAAGCCTCTTTCCATCTGCCAGTTTTGTGCTGGTTTTGGGGGGAAATGAGAAAGTGTTGGGAGGGAGGGACTGCCAACAGAATTCAGAGATGTATTGCAGGCTATGGACAGTTTGCGGCCAAATAAGGTCCAAAGCACACGGCAGCAATAGTCCAGTTTGAGAGTGCTTTAACTGCCCTGGCCCAGTGCTAGGGAATCCTGGGGACTGGAGTTTATAAATAATAATAAATAAAGTTTTTATTTCTATCCCGCTCCTTCCTGCGATCAGGGCGGCTTACAACAGGGTTAAGACAACAATACATACAATACATAAAGATTAAAATACAGATAAATCAAACCATTCAATAAAATAACAGGCAAAAAGCCCCGGAAGCGGATGGGCAGCCAATGGAGGTCTTTCAGCACAGGTGTTATATGGCTGGCCCTGGAAATGCCAATGACCAGCCTGGCACAAGAGCTCTCTGACAGAGAAGGCTCAATGTCTCCCAAAACTGCATTTCCCAGAATTCCATAGCACTGAGCCAGGGCAGTTAGAGCGATCTCAGATTGGATTATTGCTGCAGTATGTTTTGGACTTAGGTGACCCTTGGAAAGTCACACACTCTCAGCCTCAGAGGATGGTAATGGCAACCGCTCTCTGAACAAACCTGGAAAGGAAACTCCATGGTAAGGTTGCCTTAGGGGTTCATAAGTTGGAAATGACTTGAAGACACACATGAAGAACAGAAAAAGTCTGCTATTATTTCTCAGGTTGTACATGGGAATGGGAGGCAGCGTGGTGCAGTGGTTTGAGTGTTGGGTTACAACTCAGGAGGCCAGGGTCCAGTGCCCCAATCCTCCATGAAACCAGCTGGGTCCCTTGGGCAAGAAGTCACACTCTCTCAGCCTCAGGGAAAGCAATGGCAAACCTCCTCTGAACAACTCTTGCCAAGAAAACCCCAGGAGAGGCTCCCCAGAAGTCGGCAATGACTTGGAGCTACTCCACAAAACACTACAAAGCCTCAAGAAAGAGACAGTGTGGTTCAGTGGCTGGAGCATTGGACTATGACCCTGGAGACCAGGGTTCGAATGCCCTCTTGGCCAGGGAAACCCACTTGACCTTAGGCAAGTCACACTCTCTCAGCCTCAGCCTTTCTTTCTCTGTGAGAAAGAAAGAAAGAAAAAAGAAAGAAGACGTGGGAGTTGTAGTCCTTGGTTCAGAAGGATTGGAGGGGGCTTACTGCAGGGAAAGACCCCTCCTCTTTCTGGCCATGTGGATGCTGGGAGATCCAGTCCAGGAAATACACTTTAAATCCCATTGGCAAAAGAACAGCCTACTACTGCCTTTCAGATCCAGTTTGCCCCAAATCCTTTATGAGGCCAGAAACTTCTTTGTTAGGAAGTGAACACCGAATATTTCAGGAAAGCCCTATATCTCCCAAGGCCCCCTCCCTCCAGGACCTCCTTCCATTCTTCCCCTCTGTCTCTCTCTCTCCCCTGAAGGCCTCAAATGTCAACTGCCAAGCACTCAGGCAGAAGCAGCCATTTTGTGTTCTGGCAGCCATTTTGTGCTGCTTGTGACTGTGGCGAATAATGTTCCAGAACCTTCTCTGAGGCTTCAGTTGAACAGAGGCTTCTCTTTCTCTCCTGAGGCTCCAGAGAGAGAAGGAGGCCAGGATCCTTGGGCCAAAAGGAAAGAAGTGTGTCTCTTTTTGTGTCTTTTGTGTGTATGTTTTCTGAGAGGGTTTTCTTATTACACAGCTCTGCTCCTTCTGGGGAACATGGGTTTTAAAAGGGTTCTGAAATGGGGAGGATAGTTTTAATACAAGCCTTATTCTTATTCTTCACAAACATTGGGCTTTGGCTTCTAAGAGGAGGCTTGTCCCCCCAAAAAGGCCAAAAGTGTCTCCTTTTCAAAGTTTTTAAAAGTTTCCCCAGTTTCCTTATGAATAGATTTTCAGGCAAGAAGGAAGGAGACAGGCCAGAATTACGCATATCACAAAGAATGAAACAAACAAACATACAAACAAACAAGAACAACAAAAATAAGGATTAGAGACTAAAACAAACTATTTAATTGTTGGTTTTTTTTAACATTTTTATTGGTTAAAAAAAGAATACATATATACATATATACAATATTCACATACTGTTACACACAACTACACGTAGTTACATACACGTAAATGGAAATAAGAAAGAAAGAAAAAATAAAAATAAAAAAATAGTTGTCTCCTGATGGAAAGGCTCTTTGAACTGTGAGATTTCGCCTCTTTCTATTCATTAATACATTTGTGAAATCATCTAATTTTCTATATACCGCTTATATTCTCTTTGTGCTGGTCTTCTAAATACTCTTTTTCAACACAAAACATATTTACTCTGCTGTATCCACACATTTCTATCATTATTAATTTTCCATTCTTCTATAATTTTAAGAAATAAATTTAACCATTTTTCTTTCCTTCTTGATGAATTCCATTAATGGCATCCAACTTTTTTTCCGTTTGTTCCAGTCTTTATCTCTAATCAGGCAGGTAAGTTTGTCCAATTCAAAATATATCATTAATTTTTGAAACCAGTCATCCCACGTAGGGCAGTTTTTCCTTTTCCAGTATGTAGCATATACTGTACGTGCGGCCGATATCATGTAAAATAAAAGTATACCAAAGTTATTTTCTAGTTGTATATCCTCAATCATATTCAACAAGTAACATTTTGGATCTAACTTAAAATGGCAATTTAATATAACTTGAATTTTCCCGTGAATTTGATTCCAATATTTTTTTGCTGATTCACAATTCCACCATAAATGCAAGAAAGAACCCGGTGCACTCCCACATTTCCAACAAGTGGGGTTACTATT
>NW_024802976.1:0-1078 GCF_019175285.1 Sceloporus undulatus
AGGGACCGATGAGCGTGAATGTGAAGCTGCAAGCCATTCTGTACGACTCTGGAACGTCATGGACGGATGAATATCGAAATCGGGCACCTATCCAATTGGTATGACCCAGGAGAGTCAAGGACCGAAGAGGTTCGAGATCAGGCTGCCATCCTGTCAGTAAGACTCCAGAGAGTCAGGGACCGATGAGGGTGAATGTCAGACTGCAAGTAAATTGGTACGAATCTGGAACACCATGGACAGATGAATATCGAAATCGGGCACCTATTCAATTGGTATAACCCAGGAGAGTCACGGACCGAAGAGGTTCGAGGTCAGGCTGCCATCCAATCAGTAAGACTCCAGAGAGTCAGGGACCGATGAGGGTGAATGTCAGGCTGTAAGTAAATTGGTACGAATTTGGAATGCCATGGACGGATGAATATCGAAATCGAGCACCTATTCAATTGGTATGACCCACTAGAGTCAGGGACAGACGAGGGTCATTGTCAGGCTGCCATCCTAACCGTGAGACTCCAGAGAGTCAGGGACCGACGAGGGTGAATGTTAGGCTTCAAGCGAATTGGTACGACACTGGAACGTCCTGGACAGATGAATATCGAAATTGGGCACCTGTCCAATTGGTATAACCCAGGAGAGTCAGGGACCGACGAGGAGTCGAGGTCAGGCTGCCATCCAATCAGTAAGACTCCAGAGAGTCAGGGACGATGAGAGTGAATGTCAGGCTGCAAGCCATTCAGTACGATTCTCAAACGTCATGGACAGATCAATATCGAAATCGGGCACGTATACAATTGGTATGACCCAGGAGAGTCAGGGACCGACGAGGGTTGATGTCAGGCTGCCATCCAATCGGTATGACTCCTGTGAGTCAGGGACCGATGAGCGTGAATGTGAAGCTGCAAGCCATTCTGTACGACTCTAGAACGTCATGGACGGATGAATATCGTAATCGGGCACCTATCCAATTGGTATGACCCAGAAGAGTCAGGGACCGAAGAGGTTCGAGGTCAGGCTGCCATCCAATCAGTAAGACTCCAGAGAGTCAGGGACCGATGAGGGTGAATGTCAGGCTGCAAGT
>NW_024802976.1:1103-32454 GCF_019175285.1 Sceloporus undulatus
TAAAAAGTCACAGAGCCTTTCAAGCCTCGCTAATGTCTCTGCCCAGAAAGTGGGGAAAAGAAAAAACAGCATGAAAGAGAAAAATAATCTGGGCCAATGTGGCTGAACCTTGAAAAACCTGCTCAACATGAATAACATCAAATGATACCAAATTTTATTCGCACACCCACCATGTGACTATTGCAATTAATTGTGGTCTAGCGATGATAGAAGAGAGAAGCGTTTTTTATTTCAACTAGCGGTCATATGGGCTACAAGTTCACTTATCACTATGTGGGAGCTATCTGTAGTCCACAAATAAACCATACAGTTCTGTGGAGGTATGGCTTGCCACAGAGCTCTTAAGCCTTTAAACAAATCGGCAACGTCTTAGAGAAAAGAATCCTCCTTTCCCACCTCGGTCATGAAGCCAAATGAAGGATCCCTTCCAGACTCCACGTAAACAGACGTTCTCCTATTACATCCTGCCATTAAAGGTCTTTACACCACTGATTTCCAGACACTGAATTTAAAAAAACGCATATAAGGTTTTTCAACATCTATCTAAACTTCGGGGCATTAAAAATAATAAAAAAGAATAGAACGGCATGAACAGCTTTTCAGAATATTTCATAAATGGAATGACACAAATGGAATAAGGAACATGGACCAAGATAAAAGGGCTCTGCAAATGCAGCTTTGTTTAATGCACGAAACATTACACCCACTCCTGCAGAGTCTAATGTTCTTATCAACTTCTGTAGAATTAACCATAGCCTGCCAACCTTCCATTGGAGCCAAAGATTCAGCAATGGCAAATAACAGCACTTTTCTTTGTCTTTTTTTTTCCTTTTGATCTGAAACAAAGAGACAATGCCTTGATCAGCGTTTTAAAAGTCTGAAAAAAACAGATTTTAACACTTAGGTCACGGAACATCTTAACAAGCTAAAGAAGCCTGTTGTATAAAATTAGTGTTGATCTTAGACAATTACCTGGAATAACCCCAGTACTGCCAGCAGACTTATGTCTGAGTCAATGTATTGATCAAGTGCTAGTAGTATTCTTTCCTCCAGAATCCTCCTAAAACGAAACCCAAGAAAAACACAAGCAGAAAGGCTGTAATGGTCATTTAAAGAGAACACAAACACGCTGAGTATGAAAACTTGTGTGTGTTGTGTATGAATTTTGTTAGTTGAAGTAAATGGCAAGCCGCAAAGACCTTGTAAATACGACACCACACATACACACGACACACACACACAATACAAGTGTCAAACAAAGCCATTGGAAAATCCCAGGAACATTTCTGCTGGAAATTTTACAATGTTTATCAGCCCTTGGAAGGCTGGCTGCCTGTACAGATTCAAGTGGCCAGATGCTAGTGAATCTGAAAGAATTTTTTCCAGACAATTGCTTCAGGCTCGTTTCTGTAACTCTTGCGTCTTCTAAGTATCTTTAAAGATCTATCTGTAATGAAAACAATGGAAGGACCTCCATATAGTTCTGCCAGTGGCAAATCCGTAAGTATATAGTTCCACTTCAACAGCGTATGCAAAGTAATCCTGAGTAAATAACGAAGGTTTTTTATGGCAAGCCCTTGACTGAAATGGAAGCTTTATCTCTCAGCTGGTGGTATTGGTGTACTATTCACACAGCAAAGTTTTTCATTAATGCGAACTTCAGACCTGTTTCGCCAAAAAATAAACTTAAAGTTAATCCCATACAAATTATGCATGTGACTACTCAAAACAGGAAATCAAGCTTTCACATAACATGGCCTTCGCACTCCTCCATTTACTGGCTGGCGACCAGTTTGAAACCCGTTGCATGCCTCAGGTTGCACACTGGAAGAATCCATTCTCTAGAGAAGTGCTCAAACATCACGGTTTTTTCATTCTGTAGGTAATCTTTAAGCATGACCATAAATCGCTGCCAGATCAAGTGAGCTTTCGTTCTGCCTTCGATAATGCAGTACAGGGCTACCTTCGTGTACATTTTATGGCTAAAACAACGGAACAAAGAGAAAACCCCTGTCTCTGATGAAGTTTGACTAGGGGGTTTTTATTCGAGGTTTAAAACAATCTTGGTAGAATTCTGGCTGATCTTTGTCATTCAGATGTTATGTTGGAATACAGTCGATTAGTCCTGGAGATGTGGCTGCCAAAAACCCACTTAACCTGGATAATCGATCTTGGGGGGGGGGGGGTTTCCCCAAAGGTTTCCTAGAACATCATGTTCTGGCAACGCGAATCACCGGGATAATCAGGTATAAAACTCTGCATGCCTTGAACATGTTTTGAAACAATCTGCAGCATCAATCCATCTTCTATTCACAGGCTGACACGTTGAGGCCACTGAACATGCGTGGATGGTATGAGATGCATTCTGATGAAAAAAAAATTAGTGTGAACAACAAACTGGAATATGTGATGAGATTAGTCACACTGTTGGCACTAAAACCAACAATGTCCCTAATAACCCCTAGAGCAGGGGGGTTCCCACCTGGGGTTCGGGACCCCTGGGGGTCCGAGAAGTGACAGTTTCCGAAAAAAAACAGGAGCACCTCTTCCCAAAAAAAGGGCCTCCAAGCGAAGGCTCATTAAAGCGCAGCCCACCTCCCAGGCCCCTCAGGTGCTCAGGACCGGCCCACAGCGTCCCTTTCCTTTCCCTCTCAGGATAAGCTTGCAAAACACAGCCATAGAGTCCAGTTCCACTGTGAACCACTACTCCGCGTCACTCTATCATGGGCTTTCTGGACAGTTAGCATCAAGAGGGGGCTGGCCATTGCACCTCTGAGGCTGGAGAGTGTGGCTCCTTGACCAAGGCTCAAGGCAAAGTACCTATCCTGGGGCGTGTTCTGACAGAGTGGTCGTCAGAGGGGGTTTTTGGTCATTGCCATCTTCTGAAGAGTGGTTTGTGATTAATCACAGGCGTCCTTTTACTTACGGTTCAATTTCTAACAAGAAAATACAATTCAGAACCAGTAACAAGTTAAAGTTATGATGTAGCAAGAAAAAATAATTTGATGGTTAGGGGTCACCAAACATGAGGAACTGTATGAAGGGTTGCGGATTGAAAGGGTGGAACCACGGACCTTAGAGTCAATGTAAGAGCATGTTTTGAACTGCGCAGACGTGCCTGCATGGAGGAAGGGTGGGAGGGGAGAAACCACTTCCAAAAAAATCTACATAAGACTTAATGTTTCAAGCCGGGGCGTATTTTTTGTAGGAAACACACAATTAAACCACAATCTCCCCTGTCCAAAAGCAAACAGAACTCTCTGTAAATGCAAGATTCCTAGTCTAACAGTAGCAAAACAATAAAAAATGGCAGCACTCCCCAATTATCACATTCTTAGCCATCACAAACAACACCTTTACCAGAAAGGTATAAAACCAAAGAGAAGTGCAGGATGAATTAAGCGTCCAACAACAAAGGGGGGCTGCAGAGCCAGTCTTTGAAAAGCACAGAGCTCAGGCTAGTGGTTACATCCTGGAAGCACAAGCCAACACAAGAACCTTGACACCATAGAATAACTCTCAGAATAAAGAGCAAAAGAGTGGGGAGAGGAAGAATTAAGAGAAACAAACTGGTTTATACAGAGGTTTCTCGTTTCGTCACAATGACACCAACCGCACCGCAGCCATTTGCGGCCTAAGGTGAAGGGCAAAGCTGCTGGTTTCCCCTTTCTTGTTTCATTACAAAGTTGGCACTCGGCCTGTGGATTTGGCACTGGGGTGGAAGGACAGAGGTGTCCACTGGCAGGGACACAGCCAAGGGGGGTCCTGGCTGGACCCCCCATGCCTGAATAAATAATGGTGCCATGCCAAAGTGCAGCCACTCCCTTGCACCATATAATAATGGGGGTACTGAGTCGGGACCCCCCCTTCCCAAAGTCCTAGCTATGTACCGCACTGTGCCGAAAGTGGCAAAGGTAGGTACTGTAAAAAGGGCCCAGGATGAGCCAAATGTCCTAACCACAAAGGGAGGAAAAGGCCCACAAATGTAAGGGCATTAAATGAAAATGGAGGACTTTTACGAAAAAAAAGCAAAAACAGAATAATAAGAATTCATACTTCTAGTTGTGCTCAAAAAAGGTAGGACACTTTGAAATTCCTCTGACAGAAGTTGAAATTGAGGGAAGTCCATGGGAAGGAAGAAGTCTGGTCACCCTACGGGCGAGGCCCCATAACACTAGACAATATCTCACCCATTGAGGCGCCTGACTCATCCTGTCTTATGGGAAAGGCCCGTCCGTGAACCTCCCATATAGAAGTAAACTTTTCAAAAGCTCACTCCCGTCTCTCTGACATAATTAAGCCATCATTTCAATGTGCATCCGTGCTGAATTCCGAGGTCCTAAACATGCTCAACATTAGCTCAAATCCTCTTACTTCAATAGCCCGACTTACTAGAGTGGTGGAGTCCCTGCAATGTGGTTTGGGGCTGGATATGACTCCTGGAGACCAGGTTTGGAGTTCCCAGCTCGGCCCGGAAACCCCTGGGTAACCTTGAGCAAGGCACATACTCTCAGCTCATGGGAAAGTCAAGTGTTGAACCGTTGTCTGTGGTCACATCCACCAATTTTGTCTGAAGCCGCCCCATTTTGTGCAGTTATGAGGAACCCTGGTCAGCCAGTGGTAGGTGTTCAGCTCTAGTGTGGAGAAGCAAGTGGAATTCTCCTCTCCTGCAGCGGGGGGACCAGACTTTTCCTCTTTTTTGTCCATGCCCTTTTCCTCCATGCCAACATTTTTGCCCAGGAGGCATCCCTAAATGCCTCCGTCTGGACAGCGAGTTAAAAAGATGCCTTTTTGCCATTCTATGAGTGTTTTTGAACCCTTTTCTTTCCCATGTCCATTCTGACCTGGAAGCTGCATTCACGAACTCCTATGAATGTGTGGGATCTTGTCCCTTGCTCTTGCTCCGGTCCAGGGGTGAGCCTGACTCTGAGAGCCCTGCATGTGCCCCGGGGGAGTGTTTAGGCTTTGTGCCCATTGCCCACATGGCACTCCCAGTTGCCTGGAAGGCCACCAGTGGGGGGGGGGGGTCGGCTGGGTAAGGGCCACGTGGCAGCCTCCCTCCCCCAGAGGAGCCCCCCCCTGACTTACAGATGGTGGTCTGGGGGCGACGCGGGGCGGCTTCTCCGAGGGTGAGGTGCATGCATCGGACTGTGGTGCGAAGCAGAGGCAGCGGCTGGTCACCAGACCTCCCCCTTGGGGCTGGGGGGCTGGTGTCAGTCAGTGGGAGCAGCAGGAAGGAGGAGGGCTGGCGCCCGGCGCAGCCACAGCCCCACAGCCAGGCGCTCCAGCCTGCGCCTTCCAGCCAGGCTTGGCCCAGCAGCCAAGGAGAGGGATGGAGAAAAGGAAGGAGCGAATGAAGAAGGGGAGTGGGGGTTTGCGAGGATAAAGGAGGAGGCTTGCCTCTTCTCCTTCTCCTTCTCCTCCTTTGTGATGGAGGAGGAGAAAGAGGGAACCCCCCCTCCCATCCCCACACTTTTTTGGGAGCCA
Source organism: Sceloporus undulatus (assembly GCF_019175285.1). Taxonomy (NCBI): domain Eukaryota; kingdom Metazoa; phylum Chordata; class Lepidosauria; order Squamata; family Phrynosomatidae; genus Sceloporus; species Sceloporus undulatus. The sequence goes on from NW_024802976.1 coordinate 6,591, forward strand.
AGGACTAAAGAGGAGGAAGGGATTGGTCCCAGCTGGAGGAGGAAGAGGAGGGAGGGCTGTGGGCTTGGTTTCCCGCCTCCTGTGAGGGCGGGGGGAAAGGGGGTTGCCAGGGGAAGGGATGGGCCAAGGAAAGCCCGGGGCCTTTCCCCCCAGCCTCGCCACCTTTGCAGGCCCCACAACCTGGAGACGTCTATTTTTCCTCCCTTTTTCCAGGTACATTCCCATCCATTTCCATGCTTCCTCCCCCCCCCCCTCTCTCTCTTCCGGAGCACGACTCCAAAAGGCCCTCTTGCCATTTTAGAGCAGAAATCTGCAAAGAATAGAATTAGCCAGACTTAAAAAAAGCAAATGGGGGAAACAAAGGATATCGAGTTCAAAATTAGGATGAGGAATCCATAAAATGCCTCTCCTCATATACAAATGCTTGCCTCTGGCTGATAAGCAAAGGGCTCCCAAGAAGATTTTACAGAGGAATACATTGGCTCCTTCTTCACGAATTGTGAGACGAACTGGTGAAACATGAAAGATAAAAAAAGAAATTGCTGGGTTTTAATTGACATTATTGTCTTTAAAACGCAGGCTAGAGGGATGGGTCTGTTTTTTGCCAGGCTGAGCCCAGAATTTTTCCTCCTGTTCCAGGACCTGTCCTTCCATTTAAGCTTCTCGGCCAGGAGGAATCTAAATGGTCCTCCAGTGGGAGCAGGACCTAAGAAACCTGGGTATACTATATGCTGGGCTGGGTACGGAAAAAAAAGTGTTCTATTCAGTTTCCATTCTATGCTATCTTAAGGTATAAACAGGCCAGAGGGGTGGTTCGGTTTGCCAGGGGGAACAGCTGCCCTCCTTTTTCTGGATATATCCACCCACTCAAAGCCTTCGCTTCTCTCCAGGAAAGCATTCCAATGCCCTCCAGTTGGAGAAGGAGTGAGAAGTACAGGTTTATATGGTGACGAGTGGGTTTAAAACAGGCCAGAGGGTTGGTTCGGTTTTAACAAGCTGACCAGGAGTCCACTTTTTACCCCAGGATCCTGTACTCCATTGTCAAGCCTTGGTATCCAAGAGGGATTCAAAGTGTGCTCTGTTTTAGACGGCCTGAGAAGCACAGACTGATATTGTATTGTACTAAGTGTGTTTTTGAGCTTTTTCCTCCTCCAGTTTCTTGAGAGAAAAGGGTAAAAACACTCAGTAACTTATAAATTCAGGCTTCATTAGTCACACTCCAGATGGAGGAGGCTTAGGAATTCCTCCTAGACGAAGGGGGAAATAATGTAGGACATCTCCTGAAGAAGGGGGGACTCGGTCACACTGGTCAAGGCACTGCAACAGTAGGGCAGTCCGAAAAATGTAGGAACATTACAAAATAAAAGGTGAGAAACACCCAGAGAAATGTAAATCCATGCTCTTAGTCATGATCCAAAAATTGAGGACCTTTTGAAATTCTTTCTTCATGTGGGCAGAAAGCTGGAAATGTAGATAGGTCCTGGAAAAGGAGATCTGTTCAGAGGCTACAAAGAAAGAGAGGAAGAAGAAGGGATGATGCCAGAGTGAAAGCATCTTTTTCTCCTCTTCTGCTACCACACGCCCTTAGCCTTTTCTTCATCTGAGGCAGCAACCAGAAAACACACAGACAAACACACACAGGACAGAAGTATCCCTTCTTTTGGAAATATATCCAGGGAAAGCATGTTGGACATGTACAAAGTACAATGACATCCAATACCACAAAAAGATACCTTTCCTGGGCCGATCAAAAGGAGAAAATATGATGTCTCCATATCCAGGGCTAGCCATACGAGACATGTAGCAAAGGTACAATGATCCCACTAAACAACCAAAAGACACATATACACGTTATTATCCAAGAGTGACCCGTGCCTACGCAAAGCAGAGTACATCCAAATCCAGAAAAACAGGATGCCGTTATTGGGCCAACCACACCTGCAACAAAATACATGTTGCCAAGCTTTGAAGCTCCACTGGATTTCTTCAGCAGGCAAGGTGTTTAAAAAATATCATACAAGAGGGGAAGATAAAAGAATATACAGCAATTAAGCTCAGACGTGCACTTTGTGAAGGTGTGGTTGGTATGTTGTTTCTGTGTTGAGACAAAGTGAAGGGGTGTCTGTGGCAGTACCAGGACCTCTCTGGGAGGGGGGGCACTGGGAACAAAGACCTTCCTTTGCCTGATGGAAGACCATGGACTGAAGCTTCATCATGTCTTCTGTGCGAGTTTTGGTTGGCCCAATAAAGGGTATCAATGTGCTGTGGATTTTGGAATGTTATTGTACTTCCATATGGGAAACCGTAAACTGGGTTAAGCAAGGTGTGCATGGCTAAGGGGTGTTAAACAGTAATAATTTATTTCAAGACTACAAAAAGCAAAAAAATTGCACAAGTTTAAAAACAAGAAAAACCTTATATTTTCCCCCCCCAGTTGTTAATTACTCTTGAATCCTTGAAACATTCGCTTAGGCCTCAGACATCTCAGGGGGCACCTTAGCTCTGAACACCACAAAACTTCCAGGATCACCAAGTTGTCAGGTTCTTCGAGCTGCCTTCCACCACAAGGATAGTATCACCTCCACAGTATTGATGGGTATTAGGCATTGTTTTTTGAAGGCACATGAAGAGTCCTCTTCCTGCCATGAAACAAGCCACCCAAGCTCGGCCAAACCCAGAAACATTTCTCTCCTTGTAGGTGGTCATAAAAGGAGATTGTGTGGCTTTTGCCTAACAACTTGCTGAGTGGGAAGGGAGTTAACACTCTTAGAGCTGATGTTTAAAAGGAAATCTGGCAGGGAAAAGCCAGAGGCTTTCTCAAAGAAATGTATCTGGGTACGTTTGGGCCTGCAAAGATTTTGAGGGTACAATTCTAACTGAATAGCAGTCCTGTTCTCGCAGGCTCTTCTTTGCACTAAACTCCGCAAACTACAACACAAGTGAGGAAGAGTTGGCGCTGCCATGAATTCCACAAAGTAGGGGGCTGCGTGTTGGTTAAAGCTGGCTGCCTCCATAAGAGTTTTCCAAGAAAACAAAGACTCAACCTAAAAGGTGGCATCCACACATTAGGTTTAGTGGTGGCCACATCTGTTTTTGTCCCCTTAAAGTTAGCTTGGAAAGGGGCCTAAAAAAAATAGGTAACAAGAAAGTATTCATCTTGGTTACAGTTAGCACTGAATGCCTTAGAATTTTAATTCTTTTTTTTTAAAAAAAATAACAGTAATAAAGCTTTTATTTATGCACTAGAAGAGACTGGCAACCATGATGTGAAAGAAAAAATAAATGGATGACAATCAAATGAAAAAATTAGTGATGTCTCGGTCCGAACATAGGCCAACCGCAGAAAGATTAATCCAGTTTGAGACCGCTGTAACCTAACTTCCACGTCCACGTTCAATGCTAGGATTCTGGGATTGAGTTGGTGGGGACATTTAAACTGTGGTGCCCAACAAACACTACAATTCACAGGATTCTCTAGCACTCAGCTAGGGCAGTAAAGCGGTCTCAAACTGGGTTATTTTCTGCAGTGTTTTTGGACCGCTGTTTCAGAAAAAGAGTGTCTTGTCAAGAAATGTCAGATAGCAAGTCTGGTGGCTGTAGTGTGAATATGGACCCGGGGGTTCAGCCACACTGGCATAATAACGCATTTGGACACCACTTTAACAAACTGCAGGGCTCATGCTAGGGAATTCTGGGAATTGGAGTTTGTGATGGCCACGCATATTCTGCATTTGCAGAGTGCAGTCCTTGTGAACTGTTAAGCAAATGGAAACCCCTGGGTGATTTGGGAAATCCCATGATCTCAGAAGGCAATGGCAAACTCCTCCAAATAAATCTTGCCATGAAAAAATCCTGGTTAACAGGATCTCTACTAAATTGGGAATTCACGTGGAGGCACATAACATCACTCATCCGCCCTTTCTGTGCTCTTGCTCACGCCTCAGTTCCACTAAGTCAACACCACTGCAGCACTGCTGTCCACATTAGATTTCCATCCTCACCAGTTGTGTAATCTGTTCTCCATTTCAGCCTTCTTTCTCCCTCCAGAGGAATTTCAAATGTCCTCCATCTGGAGGCATGTCTAACTGAGCAATGAATTAAATTTATATGAGAGTGCGTTTGGCTTTTGGGAATGCCTTGTCCGCCGTTGTGGTGAGGAAACTGGTCACCCCCTGCATCTAATCCTGGAGTTTGCACGGTTTACTGACTTTACCTGTTACATACCAGTAAATGTGCTCATAAAAATGGGAATGGAAGTAAGAGGAATGTCGCAGCTTGTGATATATTTATGTTTATGTTGTTTTGTGGGCTTAAAGTCATTTCCGACCTGTACAACATTTATACGTTTCGCATAATCTGCTGGCATGGTTACAAGAAGCTGATGTCTGCCATCCACTGCTATTGGAGGGAAAGGAAGGAGGAATTCACATTGCATGCTGAGAAAGCTTAAGAAAGAAAGGAAGGAGGGAAAGACATAAGTTTAGGATCTGGAATACTTGGGTTAACACGATGTTCTTGGGTTGAGAAAAGCTGGTGAGATTAATGGGGGGAATATTTGAGGATAGGATCATGAACTGCTAACAACTGTTTCTCCTAACACAAATGGAGGCTTAGGAAATTTTGCTTTTGGCTTTGGAGCAGCAGGAATGGTCAACTGATCGCTGCTTTGAAGAGGCAACTACTTTCCACACTAACCATTCACTACGTAGAGCATTAAAACTAAAAAGTGCTTTTGCTGAAGCAGAAGGCCCACAGTCTCAGATAAGTGGTTTTGTGACCAATGGGATTTCTTGAATACTCACTCTCTTATTAGGATTGTCATTTTTGTTGGCAAGGCTTTCTTCTGATAAGGATAAAGAAATAATGCTAGCTTTCTGGAGAAGCAAGATAGCAAAGACTTTGTTCCTCGCAGAGAGTAGATAAAATCTTCTCAGAGGCAATGTGTTTCTTCCAGAGAAACAGTGTGATCAATATGCCAGAAGAAAATCCAAGTAAACCACCAGTTTTGATGTCACCCATGTCGCATTTTATCATTGTTTAAGGCAGTGGGATGTTTGGGTTTTGTTGTTGTGTGCATTCAAGTCATTTCAGACTTAAACGCAACCCTAGAAGCAAACCGTCACAGCATTTTCATTGTCAAGTTTCGTTAAATGGTTTGCCATCAAATTAGGATTCTGAGGTCTGAGAGAAGTGTGACTTGCCCAGGACACCCAGCGGGATCAGACCTTTGCTCTCCAGAGTCATAGTCCATGCTCAACAACTGACACTACGCTGGCTCTCCTACAAAAAGTATGGAAACAGCAGTCCAAAAACACACTAGACGGCGGAAATAACCCCATTTTCGAGATTGTTTCAAACTGCCCTGGCTCAATGCTAGGGAATCCTGGCAATGTTAGTTTACTTTGACACCGACCTCTGAAAGAGAAAGCTAAATGTCCACAAGACCTAACAGTTACCAGAATTCCCTATCATTGAGCCAAGTGTGGTTAAAATGGGCCTCAACTGAAATAGATTCTGAAGTGTGGTTTGGGATCCCAACATCAATCCTAGGAAAATCTCCTAGGGAACATGATCATTAGAAAAGCTAAACATTGTAACATAAATCGAGGTTCAGTGATCAAGAATTGGTCCCCTTTTGGAGTGCCGAATAATTGGAGGAAAAGTCTTGGCTGTCATCTTGAAGAGCTCTGCAGCCCAGACCGCATGTCCAACAACTGTGGAAATGCTTAGCTCACCAGCCAAAAAAAGTGTACGCCTGGTCGCTGCTCACAAAACAATCCAATTGGGTGCTAAGGCATTGTTTTCTTTTCTGTTCTACTGAGCATTGTTGAAATTAGTTATCTCAAATCTGACTATTTGCCACTTAAAGCTTATCTGCCATGAAGGCCAGTAATAGCTTAGTTCTTGCAGGTAAATACAAATCAGCAACGGGCTTTTTCCCCACTTTAATTAATACAACGGTCAAAGTGGTTTCTCTTTCTGTTTCGCTTCAAAAACTTTACAATACATCTGAGTTTTGTTCAAACACACTGCACTTGCTGGTTTCAAGATTTATCCCCCCGAGTATTACAACAAAGCGATTTAAGAAGTGTGGCTAGGGAAGTACAATAAATTTAATTAGCAGGTTATTCATCAGATTCTAATGACTTTAGACAAGACATAAATCATATGCGCTGAGATTTGTTTTCAGATAGGTCCTGGAATCAAAACGGCAGACGTTAGTATAGAAAACTCAAGGATGAATTTAAGACCCATCTTTTAAAAGTTCTCATGGCGTTTAATCAACAGGGTCTCTGCTCCTGCCACATGGAACGGGCTTTTTGCGTACTGGGCGATTCGAATTGCGTGATAACGGAATGTACTTTCATACCTGGGAGTCCTCCGCATTGGCGAAGCGGATTGCCCAATCCGCATTCGCGCGAAAGTGCATTCAAGTGCAGAATGTTTTAAAAAAAAACAAAGCCGACCTTAACATGCGGATTGGCCGAGTCGTATCAACCGCCCCCTCGCACATGCTCATGGTGCCCTGCTGGGTTTGCGACCACTTAAAAACGCTTCCGGGGTGAAAATGGAGGTCACGTCCTTTTCCCTGTTTTTCATGCCTGGCATGACAGCCCTAGTAAACAGCTGGAGAGCAAGCTCATCGCACATTAACTATTGCGATACAACGGTGCCCTTACGGTTTCCTCTTCTACAGTCCTGCTGGGTTTAAATGTAACATTACTTCCCTTGCAATAAGTTAGCAATGGCCCGGTTCTGCGTGTGTGTGTGTGAGTTGTGTCAGTGCTTCTCATTATTATCTGTCATGGCCCCACCTAGGAGAAGAAACACTTCACCCCCAACGCGCGACTGTAAATAAGTTATCAGTGGTCTATAAAATTGTATAAGTACCCCCCGCTGCGACAGAGCCCAGCCGCCCCCCTTTACTGGAGGCCTCACCGACCCCCCCTGGGGGGACCGCCCCACTATTAGAGAAGTACTGGTGTAAAGTGTATATGAAACATAGGCATGAAAGATATATATGTTTTGCTCTAAGGTTGTGTTTGTGCTATACACACACACACATCATTTATTACATAGGCTTGTGTGGGGGTAGATATGCCACACAGAATAGTTGCAATTTGTGCGGTGTGTGTATATATTTTACTTAATAATATAATGTACATAGTAGATAAACCTATAAAATAGCATAGGCCTGTGTGTGTGTGTGTATATATATATATCAAACATGTAATGATTTCCCACATTGCTCTTTGCGTATGCCTTGGCAGTATGTTGTATAATAATTGGTAACTAATTTTCCATCTTCTCTGTGTGTGTTTGTGGTGCATATATATATAATAACACCACACACACAGAGCTTCGACATATTCCCTGGATCTTGTGGGTCTGTGTGAACTGTGTTGTGGGTGTGTGTGTGTAGACACACACACAGCGCACATATATATATAATGGGAGATAATATATGATTACATTAGCTGCTATGGTGTGTGAGTGTCTGTGTGTAAGAGTGTGTGGTGTGTACATACATATAAAGTAGAACACACACATAGAAGTACATATGCTCTGTGTGGGTGGGTGTGTTTGTTAATGGATTTAATATGCTCACATAGATATGTACAATGTAGGCTGTTTTGCGTGTCAGTGTACACACACACACATAGGCATATGCATATTTATGTAGTTTTCATGTGCTCTGTGGGTTTTTGCATAGATTATATAGAATATAGGTATCATATGATTCTATAATTTGGTTAATACATGTTCTCAGCGTCTGTGTGTGTAATAGTAGATAGATAGATAGAGAAGATAGAATAGATAGAGAGATAGAGATATTAATATAGTTATAAAACACACACACACACAAAGCCACAAACCCCCTACTTATTTCCTGATCGGTTGGGGTCCGTGTGTGTGTGAGAGATTGTGGGTATGGTGTGAGTGTATGTATGTATGTTGTACACGGAGTATAAACAAAAATTATATAGGTTCGGCAGTGTTGGTGTGTGTGTGTGGTGTGTGTGTTATATTATAGTATCTATATATATATATATATATATAGATCTGGGGAAATATATACAACGTAATTTGGCTTGTAGGTTGTGTGTGTGCTTTCTGAAGTGTTGGGATATATTGGTCTATGTAATATAGGTGTCCATGTCGGTGGGTGGGTATATAATATATTTAGGATATTCACACATATGAAATCACATATGCTCTTTGGTCGTGGGGTATATATACATTTATATATTGTTTGCGATAGGAGCCGGCAGTTTAGTAATATATAGACCAAAAATCATAATTAAGAATCTTTTATGTAATAACGATTGCTTGTCTCTCTCCCGGGCTGTTGTACTAGTTGGTGCCGGGAATTCGGAAGAACACACCGAGATAGACAGGGCAAGTATCCCCAAGCAAGTCCAGCAAAAAGCGGGAGTTCCCCAACGTCAAGATGGCTGAATGTCCAGAAAAGTCATCCCCGCGTGCTTGCAGGATCAGAAAGAAAGGCAACAAAGAAATATTACTGGAGATCTAACCCCGAAACACTCATACAGGTACTAGGAAGGTCAAAAGGTGGGTAGATAACCCCATAGCTAGGAGCGATCATTTATAGGCCATGCTAGATGGTGGAGGATTTTCACATGGGTTCACCATTTCCAATCCTGTGAGGCTGAGAGAGTGTACTTGTCCCAAGGCTTTCTCTGGGAGGGTTGCAGGTCAAATTAGGGGGCAGATAGGGGGGCCTAGGGAGAAGGCAGTGGAATATGGATTGGTGGCAGGCCAGAAGGAGAGGTTCAGATTGGCCCCCCTGGAGAAGGCAGTGGATATGGGATCAGGTGGGCAGGGTAGAAGGAGAGGTTCAGATGGGCCCCTGGGGGAGGCAGTGGATGATGGACGGTGGCAGGCAGAAGAGAGGTGCAGATGCAACACTTGGGAGAAGCAGTGGATTAGGGGATCGGTGGCAGTAGAATGGAGAGGTTCAGATGGTCCCCGGAGAAGGCGGGGATGATGGATGGGTTGGCAACACCGAAGGAGAGGAGCAGAAAGAAACATTGGAAGACCCCCCCTTCACAAGGCGAGGGTAATTTAAAAACCCGACTTGGCAGACAAACACCTGGAAGGACCTGCAAGCTACCCGTCCCCTCTGACGCAAGAGCCTCCTCCCCTGGCTTCCCTGGAAATGGCAGAGGAAAGACCCACCGGAAGGAAAAGGGGCAATTGCAACAGGCAGCATGGAGAGTTGGAATCTGGGGTCTGTGACAGAGTTTCAGGACTGGGAATGCAAAACCCGACCTATGTCGCCTGGATCGAACAGAGCCCCAATCCGATATCGCCATCCACTTATTAAGTGCGCTCACCAACAACACGAGCCAAAAGAGGAGCAGGTAATGCACTCAGTTCGGAAGCCCCCGTCGTAAGGGGCGCACTTCGCTCGAATGCGATGGGGCATTCAAAATCCAGGTATGAAAGTAAATTCGGCATTAGAACATGATTTGAATTGCCCAGGTAGGCAAAAGCCCCAGTTTCCATGCAGCAGAGACCCTGTCGATAAACGCTTCACATCACATCTCATTCCCCTTCCAAATAACATTTCCTGTGACATATTAGTTTGAGAGCAGTGATGAAGAAAGGCATATCCTCATGTCACATAAGAAAACAGGGACTGTTGGCCAAGCAGGTCAGAGTGTGCGCAAGAGGGTAAAAGGATTAATGATGAAAAACACCAACCTTGGAGAGGCTGCAGCATTTGTTTTTGCTGAGATGCTTGGAAAGGCAGAACCGCTCATCCTCTTCTCGTCTCCCCCTGCTGGTTTATTGGAGAAAAACCACGTTTTGTATTGTAAACTCTTTTGCAGCAATTGAAGTAAGTGAAGGTAAAGGGAGGGGAAGTTGAGAAGCGGAGGGAGAAACCATGACAACTTTAAAAGCGCTGAAAAGTGGATGACAGAGAACAAGTTTGGGACATTTGGAGGTAGGAAATATTTTTGGCCTAAGACTTTGATTTCTAATTTGGGAGTGTTGGTTGAAAGAGTTAATCGACACAGTGGTGGGCGTAACCCGTGGAGTGGCACACTACAGCAAAGTAACGAGGAGCAGAAAATATCTGTTAGCCATTTGGATTTTCTCCCAAATGTTCTGTTTTCAATGGCTAACTCCAGAGTAAGCCCAGTCAATGAACTTTCTGAACTAAAAAAAGGAGCTAAGTTTTCCCCAGGAAATGAGAGGAGGAAGAGAAGATTGTGTGTCAGATAGAACAACCTTCTAGGCCACAACGGAAGTTGCCATCCTTGCCTTATGATGCTTCTGGTGGAAGTACAGAAATAAATCTAGGAAGGACTGTGTCCTAAAAGTTTAAAAAGAAGAAAAGACATGCTATAGGTAGAAGAATGGGGTGGGAAAGTACCTCAAGGTCATCTAGGATAGGTGTAACGCGTTCCTTGAGCCATTGGCTGCTGATGGCTTGAGGGGTCCCAGGATGAAGACATAGAATTGAAACCAATGTACCAATAGTTTGATATGCAAACTTGAAGGTTTTTCTTTTCCTTTTTATCTGCTAGGGACTGGTAACAGATTTTTGTGATTGGCCCACAAACAGTTTCTTTCCCTTTTGGAAACTTGCTATGGACCCGAGCACACGATGGCTCATGGACCAGCAACTGCTTTGGCAGACATGCCCCCTTTGCCATACAGGTAGAGGGGATCTATGTGTCCATGATTGCTGGGTCAATGTTTCAATAAAGAAGAGTTCCAAAACTTCTGAGGCAGGCTTGCTGTTGATAGAGTATTTATTTATAACCATCACATTGTTGTTCTAATAAATGTGGTATATATCCTCTGGTACTATGAGAAGCAGAGCAGAGAACCCTGGTTTTTCCATGTGGTTGAACCGCCTGAAATGTAGGATGATCAAGTTGGGCTGCTGCCTTTACGTAAACAGCAACCCTGACTTGTGTAAAAGAAAGGTAAGCTAGGTCCTTGACAATAAATTCTAGTTGTAATCTACTGTAGGGGATGGTGCTCATCTCTGTTACTAAGCGAGAAGAGCCAGCGTTGTCGCAAGGACTACTCTGGTGGTCATGCGACAGCATAACTTGCACATAACGTTGTTACCTCGATCCTCTGTTTTATCGCCCCCCTTTTATGCTACTTACCTTTCATGCTTTCCCGAATGGCATGGACTACCCCCTTTTGCACACTCGGTAGTCCTCCTACTATTGAGTGAGCCAGAAAGGAGAAGTACTACCACACATGTGTATGCTAATAAGAAAATAAAATAATAATAAAATTTTGAGGTTATATACCCGCTTTCTAAAATCAAAGCGGTTAACAACATGTACGTCTACAATATAAAAACCATCAACTGCAAGACATCAAACCATTACAACAATAAAACCACATAAAACCACGGCTCATGCCAGCTCAACAATGCTGACCGAGGGAGGGAGCACATCGGGAAAGTTGGGAAGACAGAGTCAAGAGTCAGGGGGGAGCCTGCCTCGAAAGGTGTGTTTTTACACTTCTTAAAATCTTAATGTGGTTTCAGTGAGTGGGGCAAGGAGCGAGTGACAGAGTTGGGCCGAGGTAAAAAGGCACCTCCGGGTGTAGTAGCTAAATCTGACCTCCGAACGCTTAACAGTTGCTTCCCCCGGTTGATCTGAGTTTGCGGGGCGATTGTACGAGAAGGCGTTCGCCTGCCAAGTACCCTGGGCCCAGCAATTAGGGCTTTAAGAGGTATAACGCAACACCATTGTAGTGCCCCCGGAAGCGAATAGAGGCAGGCCAGTGAAGGTCTTTAGGAACCGGTGTGAATGTGTCTTGGCCGCCATATTCTGCACCATTGCAGCTGTCCGGGTATGGGAAAGGGTTGCCCCACCTGTAGAGCGCATTGCAAATATCCAAACGAGAGGTTACCAGAGCGTGTAACGACCGTTTCCAAGGATCCCCCGACCCAGTAGGACGCAGCTGGCGTAGCAAGCAGCCTAAGCTGATAACAGGTGCCTCCTGACGGCGTCGAATCCAACCTGAGATATTAAAAAGGTTGGAGGCGACGAGTCAAGGAGCACCCCCAGACTGCGTAACTGAGTCCTCACGGGAGCGTGAAATTCCCTTTAGACAAGTGAATCACCCGCCATCCCTGGGCCAGGGGGACGCTAGAAGAGTACTCATTGCCGTTTGCTCTGTATTCAGCTGAGTCGGTGTTCCCTCATCCACCACCCATTACTACGGACTCCGACAGGCAACGAGAGGAGATATGCCAGCCTTGGTCCTGAATTCAGCAGAGACATAGAGAAGACTATTTGGGTGTCACAGCGTACTTGATAACCCCGCGCCCCATGCCTCCGGATATCTCGTATCTCTCCCAGCGGTTTTCAGTAAGGTTTAAAGAGCACAGGGGGACAGAATGGCTCCTTTGAGGGACCCCAGATGTAAGGGCCCTCTTGTTCGGAGGCACACGTCCCCGCCTGCAACCAGCCCCCCTGGAACCTCCCCAGGAGGAGAAAGGATCGGAACGCACCTGGAGCGCATGCCTGTACCGATTCCCAGGCTCCACTAGGGCACTCCAGAAGGAACCCATGTCAATGTTATCAAAAGCCGCTGAGATGTCCAAGAGCACTTAACATGACACGCATACCCCTGTCCATTCCCGGACGGAGGCATCGACCAAGGGAGGGCGCGCATACACGTCTCACCACGTAACCTGCCCGAAAGCCGGTTTGACATGGGTCTAGATATCCGTTTTCATCCAAGTTCGTTGAGCTGGATTGCAAACACCCTCTTCAATCACCCTTCCTAAAAATGCAATAGCGATACTGGCTGATAATTATTATGCAGCAGGGGTCAGGGGAGGGCTTTTAGCAAGGGTTTTTACCATGGGCCAAGTTTTAAGCTATATGGAAATTGCCCATCCCTCAATGATTATTAATGATACGGGGTAACATAGAAGTTACTAACCGTCCCCGCCCCCGAGCCGCTAGCCATGAGGGACAGGATCAAGGAGCAAGTTGTCTTCTAACCTTCGAAGGAACTTGTCCACTCATCAGTATCTGATAGACTCTAGTGATACAGATAATCGAGTCCACGGAGGCTCTGAACCGCTACGCTTGTTTCCTGCACTAATAACTGGCGTCAGACTTCCCTGAATCCGAGAGGTTTTAGCACGAAGAAGTTGGTAAATTGGTCACAGCAGGCCTCAGATGGTTCTAAAATAGGGTTCAGGCAGGGGGGACCGAGTAGCTCCCTCACTACCGACACTCTGCTGAAACCGACTCCTGCGGACGCGATACATGCAGCAAAGAACCGAGTTCTTTGCTGCATCTATCGCCTCTCCGGACTCCTACAAAGACGGTCGAGGAGAGCCGTTGTCGCTAAGCGCTTCCTACAGTAAGGCTGTTTGAACAGTGGGAACATACTCCCTCTCAGAGTGTAGTGTAGTCGACTCCCTGGAGGTCTTTAAACAGGGGCGGGATGGCATCTGTCAATGGGGATGCTTTGACTGAGAATTCCGTGCAATGGCAGAAATGAGGTTGGACTGGAATGCCCGTGTGTCTCTTCCACTCTATAGTCTATTCTATGTACGGGCTGTCCAAAGAACCATTGTCCATCAGCTCCCCAGGCTTTATACTGGGGGAAAAAATATTTAATTGAACAAGAAGAGTTCTGAGTTACTTTGCCACAGTCTGTTGGCAACTAGAGTGTCCCAAGTCAGAACAGATCCAAGCATTCTATCTTCCAATTGGATACCTTGGCGACGTTAATACGTTTTATTTGAGACGCCTGTAAAGTTGCCATGCAAATTTATGGTGCTTAAATAAATAAACGAAAAAGAATAATGATAAAGGAACAGGAAAAATTGTTCAGTGTGGGCTGTGAAAGAGGTCCTGAATTACTTCTGCATAGACTATAGGATGTCAGACCGGCCTAGAAATTGAAACGGTTCCATATGGATGCTTCTTTGCAAACAAGGATAGTACAGAAAATTGTTTCCCCGCCTCTTCCTCATAATTCATGAGGAGGCTTTGAAATTGGTTCTATCTACAAACAACATGGGCTTTAGGACACAAGTTGTTGTAGTCTAACCATCACAAGTCCAGCACCGGGGGCCGGGAAGGGGTTAAAATGGCAATATATGATCTTGAGTATTTTAGTTGTGAAATATATAATTTAAATGTGCTGTCTCCAACCATGATATTATTTTTTCCTTGTTGGCATTGTTGAATAATATCTCAAATGTGAACATTTTAAGTCCTTGGGGCAAACGTTTATCATACTGAAGATGAAGCAACGTTGTGTTGCTGGTCTCAAAGACAGGACCTTGGAGGCAATGGATTCAAACTACAGAAAGGAAGATTCCCACCTCAACATTAGGAGGAGCTTCTTCAGGAAGAACTGTTTTAGTATGTGAATACGTTGCTTTAAAATGTGTGCAGTCTCCGTCTTTGAGGACTTAACAGAGGGTGGATGGCCATCTTTCAGGGTGATTTTGATGGCGTCGTTCTGCATGGCAGAAGGGAATTGGTGGGATGGTCCTTGGGGTCGATTCCGGCTCTAGGATTCATGATCCCGGCTATTCTGTATAAACTAAGGCATAGAAGAATGCAAATAATGAGGGTGAGTGTGGACATGTAAAAAGAATATTTTTCCAAACATATTTATTGAGGTTTTGAAAGCAGATTTTACATGTGAAAATCCGACAAGTATCACCCACAGGTTCACAGAATGGGTTTGAAATCGACTTGAAAGGCGGTTAATCACAACAACAATCCAGACAAAACAAGAAGTGGCTTTGCTTCAGGAAGATATGCCTGATCAAGAGTTCGCACAACCACAACAACGAACAAAGCTTCTCGTTCATGCAAGACCAAGAAGCAAGAGGTAAGAGGGCTGGGCTTCTGCCTTCGGCCAGCTTCAACCCAGAAGCAAATCCCCGGCTTCTGTCTGGGACTTCATCCCTGGCTTCCACCAATGAAGAGCCATGGTTCATTCAGAATCACATCAACTCGAAGACAGACACAGACAGACAGACGCTCTGCTTCACTCACTTCACACACTCACAAACACACGAACTACAGACACACACACACACAAGACAACACCCAACTCATTGTCAGGAATCCAGAAGTTATGGTCTGTCATGATGGGACTATTAGTGGATATAGTAATATGGTTGATATAGTGATGGGTAATATTGTGATATGGCTAATAGAGTACTGGCTAATTGGTAAAACGTTCTATGGTTTGACAAGAGGGAAGCGTGAGAAGGAAGCAAGGCAGCAGAGGGGGACTGTAATCTGATTGAAATGCAAAAATGGAACAGATGGCCATTACGGAGAAGTTGAGTAATGCCCTGTTGGTTCCTGAGGAAAGACGTTAAGGGTAAACAAGGAATGCCTGCCTGGGGAAAGATGGGTTGATAGTGAGAAAAGAGTTGGAGGTAAATTAAAAGAATTCGTTGTTAAGCTAGAAAGAGGCGCAAGACTGGAGGCTGGACAAAGGACGGCTTGGGAAAAGAAATCTGGCACAAAATCAGATTTTGACACTCATACCTCATCTGCGAGAGAACTGCTGTTGGGAATTCAAATAACTGTCAGTCAATTTCATTCACTGCAATGTTTTCCTTCTGAGTTTCAATCTTGGTTCGTTGGTCTGACAAAGTGCCATTGCCCCAAAACTTCATACGATGCAACGGTATTTGACCCGAGGCAAAAACGGACCTGGAGAGGCCCTCCCAGGGCAAAGCGAAGTGAGGCCAGTGGCCACAGCTGGAGGGCAGGAGAACTTTGGTCCAGGAGCTGGGGTGAGAAGACCCTGACATGCTGAGTAAGAAAAACACATGGTGTGGCGGGCAGTTTGGGGCAGAAGCCCATTGGCAGTGTGGATGCAGAAGCCCCTCCACACCAGCCCGATCCCACCGATGTCCGGTGGAATCAGTCTTCAGTGGGCAATTTTTACACCCAGGACCTGCCTCCACACACGGGAGTGCTGTTTGAGCTGGAGGCCAGTCAGCTGTCCTGAAACAGTTGGCAGCCACATGTGTGAGTGGAGTCGCTAACATTTCTGAGCGAGGCTCAAAATTGAGGTGAATGACTTTTCATCTGGAAGATGAAGCGGCAGCCTGGCTCATACACTTTTTGCTGCCAGACTGCTGAAAGCTGCCTGAATTTATGTGGTGCTAATTATAGTTATGATTTATGATGTTTTCGAGAAGGACCGCTTTCCACATGAAAGCAGCACAAACAAATTTTGAAGGGGCTCACGCACGAGGCTTCTCCGACAGAATATGCAAACCGATTCCAAACGTTGGCAGTGCAGGCCTGGATTTGCCGAGGCAACGAACGTTCATCATTTAAAGTGGCCTTGTGCCCAGACCTGCTAAAGTGGGTTCACAGGACAGAACAACGTGCAGATGTGAGAGGGTCAGGGACAGGACGTGAGTCGAGATGCAGAGTGTGCCATCCAATCCATAAGACTCCCAGAGATCAGGGACGATGAGGGTGAAATGTCAGGCGTAAGCCAATCGGTAATGGCCTCCAAGAGTCAGGGCGATGAGGGTGATTGTACGGCTGCAAGCCATCGTATGGCCCAGAGAGTCAGGGACCGATAAGGGGAATGTCAGGCTGCAAAGCCAATCAGTACGACTGCGGGAACGTTCGGACGGATGAATATTGAAATCAGGCAACCCATCCAATTGGTTGACGCAGGACAGCAGGGACCGAATGAGGTTCAAGTCGGCGGCCTCCATCCGTAAGTAAGACTTTGAAATATGAATATCGAAATCGGGCACGGTAGCCACTGATATGACCGCAGGATAGTTCAGGACAGACGAGGTTCCGACGTCAGGCCTGCCATCCAAGCGGTATGGACTCCAGCGAGTCAGGGACGGATAGGATGAAAGTAAGGCCTGCAAGCCATTCTGTAGATTTCTGGAACGTCATGGCCAGGATGATATTGACTCGAGCACTATCCAATGAGTATGACCCAGGACATCAGGACCAGAACGAGAGGCGAATGTCAGCTCTGACAGACTGTCCATTGAGACTCCAGAGAGTCAAGATCGATGAGGGTGAATGTCAGGCTTCAAGCCATTTGGTACAACAAACACTGGAACGTCGGACGATGAAATAGAGAAATGGGGCACCTATCCAATTGTAAACCCAGGAGAGTCAGGTACCTGACGAGGTTCGATTTCAGGCTGCCATTCAGTCGTTGACCCTAGAGAGTCAGGACATATGAGGGGAATGTGAGGCTGCAAGCCAATAGGCATGGATCCTGGAACCATGAATATCGAAATCGAGCACGTATAAAAGTGTATGACCGGCAGGGGAGTCAGGAGCGACGAGTTTTGAATTCAGGCTGCATCTCCAATCGGTAACTCCAGAGAGACAGGGACTGATGAGGGTGAATGTCAGGCTAATAAATTGTACGAATCGGGAAATGTGCCCATGGAGCGGATGAATATCGAAATCGAGCACCTATCCAAGTCGTATGACCCAGGATAGTAAGGGTACCGACGAGGTTCAAGTCTGCTGCCATTTATCGATATGACCCCAGAGAGTCAGGTGCATTGAGGGTGAAGGAGAGTCAACGGCCAATCGGCATGACTCGGAACGTCATAATATTGAATCGGGCACGTAGAACCAATTGGTATGACCCAGGGAATCAGGAATCGACGAGTTTTCGAATTCAGGCTGCCTCCAATCGGGAATAACGCAGAGAAGTCAGGACCACGAGTGAATGTCAGCTGCAGCCACTGCGGTACATTCGCAATGTCATAACGGATATATCGAATCGGGTACCTATCCAAGTGAATAGGACCCAGGAAGAGTCAGGGACGAAGAGGTTCGAGGTCAGCCTGCCATCCAATAAGTAAGACTCCAGAGAGTCAGGGACCTATGAGGGTGAATGTCACGGTCACGCCGCACGTAAATTGGCACAAGCTGGAAAGCCATGGACGGATGAATATCGAATCGATCACCTATCCATTGCTAGGGCCCAGGAAGTCCAGCGAGCCTACGAGGTCATGTCCAGGCTGCCAGCATAACCGTGGAGACTCCGAGAGTCAGTGACCGACGAGGGGAATTCAGGCTGCAAGCCGGGTTGGACGACCTGGAATCGTCCTTGGACCGATGAATATTCGAAATCGGGCACCTACCAATGGGTAGGACCCAGGAAAGTCCGGAAATCGACGAGTTTTCGAATTCAGGTGACATCCAATCGAATGACTCCAGAGAGTCAGGGCTGATGAGGGTGAATGTTCAGGCCCTGCAAGGCATTCGGTAGGATTCGCGAATGTCATGGATGGATCATATCAAAATCGGGCACGTATACAATTTATAAGGGACCCAGGAGAGTCAAAGACCGACCGAGGGTTTGATGTCAGCTGCCATCCAATCGGTAATTACTCCAGATATTCAAGGACTCAATAGCGGAATGTGACGCTGCAAGCCCTTCTGTATGACTCGAGAAGAACGTCATGGACGGAGGAATGATCGAACTCGAGCAACCTATCCATTGGGTTATACCCAGAGAGTTCAGGGACTGTCTTGGGGTCATGTCAGGCGGCATCCGTAACCGTGAACCTCCAGAGAGTCGGGAAACCTACGAGTGAATGTCAGGCTGCAACTGAATTTTGTACTACACTGGGAACGTGCTGGGACAGAATGAAGATCGAAATCAGAAACATGTCCCATTGGGTAAGGAACCCAGGAGAGTCAGGAATCGACGATTTCGAATTCAGCTGCCATCCAATTGGTAGGACTGGCAAAGAGACAGGGACTGATGAGGGTGAATGTCAGGCTGCAAGCCATTCGGGTACGATTCTCAAATGTCATGACGGATCAATATCGAAATCGGGCATGTATACAATTGGGTTATAAAACCCAGGAGAGTCAGGACTCGGACGAGGTTGATGCAGGAGGCGCCATCCATCGGTAATGACTCCAGAGAGGCAGGGACCGATGATGGTGAAGGTCGGCTGCAAGCCATTCGGGTACGATTCTCAAACGCATGGACGGATCAATATCGAAATCGGCACGTATACATTGGTATGACCCAAGAGAGTCAGGGACCGACGAGGGTTGATGTCAGGCTTGGCCATCCAATCCGGTATGACTCCTAGAGTCCAGGG
This sequence comes from Sceloporus undulatus, assembly GCF_019175285.1. Lineage (NCBI taxonomy): Eukaryota > Metazoa > Chordata > Lepidosauria > Squamata > Phrynosomatidae > Sceloporus > Sceloporus undulatus. Next base: position 25,717 of record NW_024802976.1, read on the forward strand.
ACCGATGAGCGTGAATGTGAAGCTGTAAGCCATTCTGTACGACTCTGGACGTCATGGACGGACGAATATCGAAATCGGGCCCCTATTTCAATTGTATGACCCATGAGAGTCAGGGACCGAAGAGGTTTCGAGGTCAGGCTGCATCCAATACAGTCAGACTACCAGAGAGTCAGGGCAGGGACCGATGAGGGTGAATGTCAGGCGTGCAAATAAAATTGGTACGAATCTGGAATGTCCATGGACGGATGAATATCGAAATCGAGCACGTTATCCATTGGGATGACCAGGAGAGTCAGGGACGAGAAGGGTCATACGTCAGGATGCCTCCGAACCGGAGACGCCAGAGAAGTCCAGGCAACCGACGAGGGTGAATGTCAGGCGGCAAGAGCGAATTGGTGACGACACGGAACTTCCTGGACAGATGAATATCGAAGTTTCGGGGCACCTGTCCAATTGGTATGACCCAGGAGAGTCGGATCGACGAGTTTTCGAATTCAGGCTGCCCCCAATTGGTATGACCTCCAGAGAGTCAGGGACTGATGAGGTTGAAATGTCAGGCTGCAAGCCATGAGGTACGTTCTCAAACGTCTGGGACGATCAATATCGAAGCGGGCACGTATAACAAGTGGTATGGACCCCAGGAGAGTCAGGGACGACGAGGGTTGATGTCAGGCTGCATCCAATCGGTATGACTCCAGATAGTAGGTACGAGGAGCGTGAAGGTGGAAGCTGCAAGCCTTCTGTACGACTCTGGAACGTCTGGACGGATAATATCGAGAATATCGAAATCGGGCACCTATCCAATTGGTATGACACAGGAGAGTCAGGGACCGAAGAGGTTCGAGTCAGGCCTGCATCCAGTCAGTAGACTCCAGATAGTAGGGACGCGATGAGGGTGAATGTCAGGCCTGCAAGTAAATTGGTATCGAATCTGGAAACAACCATGGACAGATTGAATAGCAAAAATCAAGGCACCTATGCCAATTGGTATAAACCCCAGGAGAGCCAGGGACCAAGAGTTCGGGGTCAGGGTAGGCTGCCATCCAATCAGTAAGACATCCAGTAGAGGCAGGGACCAGATGAGGGGAATGTCATGCTGCAAGTAAATTGGATGAATCTGGAATGCCATGGACGGATGAATATCGAAATCAAAGCACTTTCCAAGTGTATGCCCAGGAGAGTCAAGGGACCGACTAGGGTCATTGTCAGGATGCAATCCGAAATGTGAGACTCCAGAGATCAGGACCAGACGAGGGTTGAATGTCAGCTGCAAGCTAATTGGACGAAACTGGAACGTCCTGTACAGATGGAATATCGAGATAGGTGCACCTGCCCAATTTGTAGGACCAGAGAGTCGGGATCGACGATTTCGAATTCAGCGGCCATCCAATGGGTATGACTCCAGAGATCAGGGACTGATGAGGCTGAAGTCAGGGCTGCAAGCCATTAGGTCGATTCTCAAACGTCATGGACGGAGATCAATATCGAAATCGTGCACTATACAATTGGTTGACCCAGAGAGCAGGACCGACGAGGGTGATGTCAGGCTGCAATCCCAATCGGTATGACTCCCGAAGGAGTCAGGACAGATGAGCGTGAAGTGAAGATGCAAGCATCTTTACGACTCTGGAACGTAATGTACGGATTGAATATCAAAAAGCGCGGGGGCCCTATCCAATTGGTAGACCCAGGAGAGTCAGGACCGAAGAGGTTCGAGGTCAGGCATGCTGCCATCCATTCAGTAAGACTCAAGAGAGTCAGGACCGATTAGGGTGAATGTCATGCTAGCAAGTAAAGTGGTGCGAATCTGGAACGAGAACCGCCATGGACAGAAAATTTTTGGGAATATCGAAAAATCGAGCACCTATCCATTGGTATGACCGCAGGAGAGCAAGTGACATGAGGGTCGATGTCAGCTGCCATCCTAACCGTGAGACTCCCAGAGATTCAGGGAAGCGACAGGGGGAATGTCAGGCTGCAAAGCGATTGTACGACACTGGAACGTCCTGGACAAGATGATAGCTATTCGAGCACTGTCCAATTGGTAGGAATGACCCAGGAGAGCAGGAATCGTGAGTTTCCGAATTCAAGCTGCCATCCAATCGGGTAGGCTCCAGAGAGTCAGGGACCCGACGAGTGTGATGTCCAGGCTGCATCCAATCGGTATTGACTCCAGAGAGTCAGGGACCGATGAGCGTGAATGTGAAGCTGCAAGCCTTCTGTACGATGTGGAAAGGCATGGACGGATGAATATCAAATCGGGCACCTATCCAATTGGTAAATGAACCGGAGAGTCAGGACCGAGAGGTTCGAGTCAGGCTGCTTCCAATAGAGACTCCAGAGAGTCAGGGACCGATGAGGTGAATGTTCAGGCTGCAATAAATGGGTATGAAATCGGGATGCATGGGACGGAGGAATATCGAAATCGACACACATCCAATTGGTATGAACCAAGAGAGTCCAGAGACCGACGAGGGTCATGTTGTCAGGATGCCTCCCTAACCGTGAGACTCCGAGAGTCAGGCACTGACGAGGGTAATGTCAGGCTGCAAGCGAATTGATACACACTGGAACTCCTGACAGATGATATTGATAGCGGGCAGCTGTTCCAATTGGTATACCGGAGAGGCAGGAATCCGATGAGTTTCGAAGTGCACGCTGCCATCCAATCGGTATGACTCCAGAGAGTCAGGGACCGACAGGTTGATGATGTCAGGCTGCCATCCGCAATCGGTATGACTCCAGAGAGTCAGGACCGTGAACGGGAATGTGAGGCTGCAATCCTTCTTGTAGGACCCGTGGAACGTCAGGGACGGAGGAAATCGAAATCGGGCACCTATCCAGTGGTATGACACAGGAGAGTCAGGGACAGAGAGTTCGAGGTCAGCTTGGCCATGCCAGTCAATAGACTCCAGAGAGTCAGACCGATGAGGGTGAATGTCAGGGGCTGTAAGCCAATCGGTATGGCTCCAGAGAGTCGGGACCGATGAGGGTGATGTCAGGCTGCAAGCCAATCGGTATGCTCCAGAGAGTCAGGACCGATGAGGGTGAATGTCAGGCTGCGAGCCAATCAGTAAAAACGAATCTGGAACGTCATGGACGGATGAATATGAATCAGCACCCATCCAATTTTATGGACGCAGGACAGTTCAGGGACCGTGAGGTTCCGGTCAGGCGGCCATCCAATCCTTAGACTTTGAAACATCATGAATATCGAATCGGGCAACGATCCAACTGATAGGACCAGGAGAGCAGGAACAGACGGAGGTCGAATTCAGCTGCCATCAATCGGAAGGACTCCAGAGAGTCGGGACGGATGAGGATGAAGTCAGCTGCAAGCCATTCTGTACATTCGGGAACGTCAGGGGACGATGAATATTGAAATCGAGCACTATCCAATTGTAGACCAGGACAGTCAGGACTCGACGAGGGCGAATGTCCAAGGAGGCTGCCATACTGTCCATGAGACTCCAGAGGTCAGAGATCGATGAGGTGAATGGTCAGGCTTGCAGCATTTGTACAAGACACTGAACGTCATGGACGGATGAATATAGAAATGGGGCACCTATCCAATTATGACCCAGGAGAGTCCAGGTAACCATGGACGAGTTTCGATTTCAGGCGGCCCATTCAGTCGGTATGACCCCTGAGAGTCAGGGACATATGAGGGTGGAATGTGAGGCTGCAAGCCAATAGGGCATGATCCTGGAACGTCATGAACATCGAATCGGCACGGATAGCAATTGTATGAACCCAGGGGATCAGGATCGCGAGTTTTGAATTCAGGCTGCCATCCATTCGGTTAGACGCCAGAGAGTCAGGGACTGATGAGGGTGAATGTCAGGCGGGCAATAAATTGGTACGAATCTGGGAATGCCATGGACGGATAATATCGAAATCGAGCCATATCCCAATTCGTATGACGCCAGGAGATAAGGTACCGACGAGGTGCGAATTCTCGCTGCAATTTTAGTCATATGACCCCAGAGTAAGGTGCATATGAGGGTGAGTGAGAGGCTGCAAGCACAATCGCAATGACTCTGGAACGTCCTGAATATTGAATCGGGCACGTAGACAATTGGGATGACCCAGGAGAATCAGGAATCGTGATTTCGAATTCAGGCCTTGCCATCCAATCGGTATAATCTCCAGAGAGCAGGGACCGACGAGGGTGAATGTCAGGCTGCAAGCGATTAGGTAGCGACACTGGGAACGTCCTGGACAGATGAATAATCGAAATCCGGGCCACCTGTCCATTGGTGGACCCAGGAGAGTCAGAATCGACGATTTTCGAATATTCACCGGGGCCATCAATTGGTAGACTCCAGGAGTCAGGGACTGATGAGGCTGAATGTCAGGCTGCAAGCCATTAGGTAAGATTCATCAAACGTCATGGCGGATCAATATCGAAATCGGGCACGTATACAATGGAGTATGACCGGAAGTCAGGGACCGAGAGTTCGAGGTCAGGCTGCCCATCCAGTCAGTAAGACTCCAGAGAGTCGGACCGATTAGGGTGAATGTCAGGCTGGAAAGTAAATTGTACTCATCTGAACGCCATGGAGCAGATGAATAATCGAAATCGAGCACCTATCCAGTTGGTATGACCCAGGAAGTCAGTGACCGATGAGGGTCAATGTCAGCTGCAATCCTAACCGTAGACCCAGAGAAGTCAGGGACCGACAAGGGGGTGAATGTCAGGCTTGGCAAGCGAATTGATACGACCTGGAACGTCTGACAATAATAGCTATATCGAGCACCGTCCAATTGGTATGACCCAGGGAGTCAGGAATCGTGAGTGTCAAGTCACGCTGCATCCAATTGGTAGGAACTCCAGAGAGTCAAGGGACCGACGAGAGTTGATGTCAGGCTGCCATCCAATCGGATGAATCCAAGAGTCAAGGAACGATGAGCGTGAATGTGAATCTGCAAGTCCATTCTGTAACGACTGTGACGTCATGGTCGGATGAATATCCGAAAGCGTCGGGCACCGTATCCATTTGGATTACCAAGGAGAGGTCAGGGACCGAATAGGTTCGAGTCAGGCTGCCATCCAGTCAGTAAACTCCAAAGAGTCAGGACATGAGGTTAATTTCCAGGCTGCAAGTAAATTGGTAGAACTGGGATGCCATGACAGATAAATATTCGAAATCAAGCACCCCTATCCAATTGGTATAACCCAGGAAATCAGGGAACCGAAGAGGTTCGAGTCAGGCCTGGCCATCCAAAGAGTAAGACTCCATAGAGTCAGGGGACCGATAGGGTGATTCATGGCTGCAAGTAATTGGTATGAATCTGAATGCCATGGACGGAATATCGGAAATCGAGCACCGATCCAATGGTATGACCGCATGAAGTCAGAGACCGACGAGGTCATTGGTCAGGATGCCATCCTAACCGTGAGACTCCAGAGAGTCAGGCACTGACGAGGGGTGAATGTCAGGCTGCAAGCGAATGGGGTACGACCTGGAACGTCCTGGAAGAGAATATTGATAATCGGGCAACGGTCCCAATTGGTATGACCCAGGAGAGTCCAGGAATCGATGAGTTTCGAATTCACGCTGGGCCAGCCAATCGGGATGACTCCAGAGAGTCAGGGACGCGACGAGGGTTGATGTCCAGGCTGCCATGCCATCGGTATGACCCAGAGAGCAGGGACAAGGGACCGATGAGCGTGAATGTGAAGCTGCAAGCCATTCTGTACGACTCTGGAACGTCATGGACGGATGAATATCGAAATCGGGCACCTATCCAATTGGTATGACCCAGGAGAGTCAAGGACCGAAGAGGTTCGAGATCAGGCTGCCATCCTGTCAGTAAGACTCCAGAGAGTCAGGGACCGATGAGGGTGAATGTCAGACTGCAAGTAAATTGGTACGAATCTGGAACACCATGGACAGATGAATATCGAAATCGGGCACCTATTCAATTGGTATAACCCAGGAGAGTCACGGACCGAAGAGGTTCGAGGTCAGGCTGCCATCCAATCAGTAAGACTCCAGAGAGTCAGGGACCGATGAGGGTGAATGTCAGGCTGTAAGTAAATTGGTACGAATTTGGAATGCCATGGACGGATGAATATCGAAATCGAGCACCTATTCAATTGGTATGACCCACTAGAGTCAGGGACAGACGAGGGTCATTGTCAGGCTGCCATCCTAACCGTGAGACTCCAGAGAGTCAGGGACCGACGAGGGTGAATGTTAGGCTTCAAGCGAATTGGTACGACACTGGAACGTCCTGGACAGATGAATATCGAAATTGGGCACCTGTCCAATTGGTATAACCCAGGAGAGTCAGGGACCGACGAGGAGTCGAGGTCAGGCTGCCATCCAATCAGTAAGACTCCAGAGAGTCAGGGACGATGAGAGTGAATGTCAGGCTGCAAGCCATTCAGTACGATTCTCAAACGTCATGGACAGATCAATATCGAAATCGGGCACGTATACAATTGGTATGACCCAGGAGAGTCAGGGACCGACGAGGGTTGATGTCAGGCTGCCATCCAATCGGTATGACTCCTGTGAGTCAGGGACCGATGAGCGTGAATGTGAAGCTGCAAGCCATTCTGTACGACTCTAGAACGTCATGGACGGATGAATATCGTAATCGGGCACCTATCCAATTGGTATGACCCAGAAGAGTCAGGGACCGAAGAGGTTCGAGGTCAGGCTGCCATCCAATCAGTAAGACTCCAGAGAGTCAGGGACCGATGAGGGTGAATGTCAGGCTGCAAGT
>NW_024802977.1:0-27554 GCF_019175285.1 Sceloporus undulatus
CCTCCTTTTAGAGGCTACAGCCACCATTTCCATTCAAATGTTCTAAAGATTAAAGAGACAGGTAAAACTACTTGTCATGGAAGAAATGCTCCTTTTTGCAGCTACTGTCTGCTGTTCTTCTCCCTTGGAAAAAAGCTACACCACTCTTCTGACTTTTCAGGGAACAGATGACATTGCAAGGACAAGGGGTTATGCTGCGTGCAAAAGTCAATAAACAGTATTGGTGGGGAAATGGTTGGAGAACATTAATCCCAACCACTGCTTTTCTCTAACAAATGTTATATTTTCTCCACAGAACATTGGAGTCCAGCCCCAACCAGTCATTGCAAGTTAACTTTGGAGGTCTTTTCCCCCAGGCATGAATTCCTTCCTTCAGCCCCAGTCAGATCCTTGAATCAAGATTCATTTCCGCAGGATCTCCAAGGAATCATTTGAATCCCTCCTTCTCCATTAACAGTCCCAATCTCTCATTTCAGGTGCTCCTCTTCTCTCCAAGATGCCCTACTATATGCCAGTCGGCTATACCCTATTCAGCCCTATGGCATTCTCCTTCCCATTCCTCTCCCCTGGCTCTTCTGTCTACAATGGTTTGATCAGTCAAAGAACATAATCATTGGTTGATATTCCTGAGGCATTTGTCACCATGGTTCTTGATTCCTTAATGGATATTGACGCAGATTTTCAGCTCAGGATTAATAGATCTAAATTCTTTTATATTCGTGGACGCAGAATAAGAATCCGTCCTATATTTATACCCTCTGGTCCCTTTTGATATCCATCCAACCGCAGACCCTGCAACCCAGAAAGAAGGAAACTTCAACAATTATCAGAACCCCCGGCCACAGACCAAGACGACGCATGGATTTACCACCGATGATCTCCTGGATCTGAATGGTAGGAAAGCTGAGCATCCCTCATCCAACCCTCCCAAGTTCCCAGGATAAAGAAATGCTCCACTTTCTGACACCCAGCTCTACCTACTCTTTATTCTTTAGACCTCTTTTCTAGGCATGCTTTGCTACACTTTTCTTTCTGGCTTCGCTTTTTACAAGACTATCTGTACCGTCTGTATTGAGAATCAAGGGACAGTTCAAACATTGGCCTCTTCCTTGGGATGCGGCCTTTTCCTCCTCTGCCTTACTCCCCATCTGCCTTCACATCCAACAGTCTCAAGACTATGAGTAAGAACAAACTAGTGACCATTTGTAGGCATATGTTTCTGCTTTTCTCCTTTGATTTGAAACTGCTAGTCCCAGAAAACACTTGCTCTGTGTCTTTTCTTCAATAAAGCTTTGCTTCAGCAAATAATTTCCTCTTGTGGTTTTTACTCTTCTTGGCCAAATCTTCACCAACAGCATCTGGATTCCTATCGGCCATAATCTTATGTTGGGGAGGGATTCAGAAGAGGGATATGCAAAATATAGGAGTTTATCAGACGCGAGGTTTTGAACCCTCAATTCCGCTAAGGAAGTGAAACAAACATTGTGCAATGACCTTATAACGCGATGTTCTTCCACATTGCTTGCTTTTCTGTCATTCCCCCATAACGTTATGTTAGCGCTACAATTGTGCAAAAGTTGCGATTTGCGTGATGCGAAACCATGCATAGCGGAACTCTTTACTACACCAGCACCTTCCTTTTGTCTTGAACATTTCTCATCAACATATTTGCGCACACTCCTTGGAGGTTTTGGTGGCATCCTGACCTTTGTGCTTCCAGGGGAGAGAGGGAAGACCCTTGGGGTCCCCTTCAATTTCTAGCCTCCTTGGTGTTCTTGCAGGGCAGAGGAATGGGGCTGGAATGGATGGCCCTTAGGGCCCCCTTCAATTTCTAGCCTCCTCGGTGTTCTTGCAGGGCAGAGGAATGGGGCTGGAATGGATGACCCTTAGGGGCCCCTACAATTTCTAGCCTTCTTGGTGTTCTTGCAGGGCAGAAGAATGGGGCTGGAATGGATGACCCTTAGGGGCCCCTTCAATTTCTAGCCTCCTCGGTGTTCTTGCAGGGCAGAGGAATGGGGCTGGAATGGATGACCCATAGGGACCCCTTCAATTTCTAGCCTCCTCTGTGTTCTTGCAGGGCAGAAGAATGGGGCTGGAATGGATGGCCCTTAGGGGCCCCTTCAATTTCTAGCCTCCTAGGTGTTCAAGCAGGGCAGAGCAAACCCCCTCCTCCGGGATTGTCCTGAAAAAGGAAGGCCACCGGAAGGGAATGTGGTGAAAAAGCAGCTCAGCATCATGGGAACTTTACAATCAGTAACATTTGTGTTGCGTTGCGTTGCTGCCTACCACACCAAACCATTTCGTAATGCATTTGCAAGGATAATGAGAGACAAAGGCCTGACTTCCCTTTTTTCTCATAGTGCCCAAAAAGGGGAGGAATGATGCTAAAACTACGGGAGCATTGTGCAACAGGCTCCCATAGAAATGAATGACGTCTGGAAGAACATCGCGCTTTCATGTTATTGCGCAACGTTGGTGACGCAAACATTGTGCGATAGGCAGGAAAAATCACCAAAAACTCAAGTCTGATAAACTCCATAGAGAGAGATCTGAAAAATGTATTGATATAGTTCCTTGTGCTTTTTGCTTTTTTGGGTTTTTTTAGAGATCAGGGATCATTTTCATCTCGCCTTTCAGTAGGTTTGCTTTCAAAGGAAATAACAACAAGGATTGGCATGTAATGAAAATATCAGTACCCAAAGAACTTGCAATAGATGAATTTACAGTCCAGTTGTCCAGAGAGGAATGGACAAAAGGTATCCATATTCTGTCTAAATGAGACCCTTGAATGTCTGTGAATACTTTGCAAAGCCAGGAACATACCGGTTTTGAAAAGAGGCCGGTTGAGCTTAGATTTTAGGTGGAAGTTACTTGGCATTCACGCAGCCAGCAACATTGACAGCAAAATTTGCCCTTTGCCACCCCCACCCACCCCCTTCTCTTCTGTGAGCGTCACACTGTCTCAGCCTCAGAGGCAGGGCAGGACAAACCTCTCTCTCCAGCTCTCTCAAGGTGATGCTAAGGCAAACCTACTTTTATTTTGCACTTTAATTTTCATATTGTTTTGAAAAGGAGAGTTCAGGATACCCATGAATGAGAGAGTGTGCTGTATCCAAAAAGGGGGTTGGGTGAGATGACCCTTGGGAATCCCTTCCAATGCTAAGATTCCCCCATGGCAGAATTCCTCCTTGGCAGGAGAGCATTGCCATTTGCCACCCCACCCCTCCCCTTCTCTTCTATGAGGGTCACACTTTGTCAGCTTCAGGGGCAGCCCATGGCAAAACTCCTCTTTATGCCAAGAAAACCCTTGGTTGGTCACATCTTCCAGTGCCATCATGAGTTTGAACAGGGGTCAGAGTACATGTCCTCTAAGATCCAATGTATTCCTTCATAGCAGAAGGGGGTTGGACTGGATGGCCCTTGAGGGTCTCCAAACTCTACTGTTTCTTGTTGGGGCTGCAATCCAAGTTTCTGTGTTGAGGATGTTTTTTTTTTGTTTAATAATAATAATAATATTGTTGTAATCTGCTTGGAATTCTAAAAATTCCAAAATTCTAAAATCCGCTATCCCCCCCAATATAAAAACATTGTAATACTTAAAAGAGATTAAACCAGAAAGACATTAAAACAATAGTATAAAATAACGGTTAAAATCAATAGAAGATTAGTAAGAAATTTATAGCAGGATCCAGATAAGATGGAAAATTGGATGCAGAAAAGGGGGGGGGGGACCCCTCAGTTTTTTTAAACAAGAGGAGTTTTTTTTGTTGTTGTTATTATTATTATTATTAAACACAAAAAAAAAAAAAAAACCTCTGCCAAACTTCCTATTGACATGATAATTAAGTTTGAAATGCAAATTAAATTAGCACCAACACACGTAAATTAGCGGAAATGTTCGACTTGCCTTTTATTGTCATTTGGGAAATCTGTGAAAAATACTTCTCTAGCTGCTGACAACAGGAAGACAGGCACACCGAAACAAAAATATAGAAGGAAACTGATAATTTATTCTGGTCATCATATAGCAATCACAGAGCTGTGTACGGATGCCATGTGCACCTTCCTTACGTAGGTGCCATCTGGTTGGAAATACCCGGGGCTGAGTAGCATTGTATCCTTATCCTCAAAGGAAACAAAGCAAAGTTCATCTTTGCTCAGCAGCTTCTTCTTGACCTCCTTTTATCTTCTTGTGTTCAGTTTCTGGGTCTTGCTTACACCCCCGCCTTCCCGCAGCTGAGCCAAGCCGTTCCCATTCAGGACTGAAGCCGCTGTTCTTTGCCTCCGTCCGAAGACTTCAATTCAGTCAAGAAACTACCATTGGCAGGGATTGTTTCTGCCCAAATGTTGATGTTTGAGAAGCCGTGTGTCACCTCCCCTTTTGGGGTGCCAACCTTATTATTGTTATTGTATTATTATTATTCATATTATTACTACTCTTTATTATTCATTTACATTTTACATTCTTACAAAATAATCACATAATACATATAAAATTAATAAGAATAATAATACATGATAGAATTCGATTAAACAAAGCAGACTAAACAAATAAAACGCAACAAACTATCACTATCAAATGTCAAATACACACTTTGTCACTGTGTTCCTCCATACCCCATCTGGACAATGCCAGGGGATATGATAACGAGAATGCAATGCCCTCATCTGGATCACCCGGTCCTTCCACCATGAGGGTCCCCTTGCACCCTACACAATTATTAGTTTGTTTTGTTTTGTTATTCTTATCCCCCTCCTCCGAATGATCAAATAGCCCAGCGGAGCCTCATGTAACCCACAGGCAACGCTTTGATCAGCCTGGCTCTATGTCAACAGAGTCGGCCAAGAGAAAATATAGGAGTGCATTGGCACAGCTCAAGACTGTGTGCCAGCTGCACCCAAGCCTTGAACATCCAGTCTGGTGCAATAATACCACTGGCTGCCAGCTCATTTCTGGGCAGAATTCAAAGTGCTTGCTTTGAACTATAAATGCCTATACAGCTCATGTTCATCAGATTACTCATGTATGGCAGAGGCTTGGACTGGATAGACCTGTGGTCTTTCCGACTCCGAACTGACTTACCTGAAAGGAACACATCTTGACAGAATTGCGATGTACTGTCTATCATGTTTGCTGTGATTCGTGTTTTATATTTATGTTTTAGCTGGTTTTTCATTTCAAAGATAGTTAGTGATATTTGAACGTTAAATGTATTTTAGCAAAATTGTTTTAGCTCTGTTTAACCTGCCTTGAGTCCCAAGTTGGGGAAAAAGCAGACATTGAGACTGTTTAACTGCCTGATCAATGCTAGAGGAGTTCTGGGCACTATAATTGTATGAAGCATTGAGCCTTCTCTGTCAGCAGAGCTCTGGTGCCACAATAAACTACAGCTCCCAGGATTTCCTAGCACTGAGCCAGGGCAGAAAAACGGTCTCAAACTGAATTATTCTGAAGTGTTTTTGGGCCATACGTAAATACCACCCTTCAGTCTCATGGTTTTCCACCTCAGAGAGAGAGAATTGCAGCCAAGATTACAAACCAGCCTCTGAAAACTAGATTTCGTGCCAAAAGTAATAAACGAAATACTCAATCTATTCATGAACCCAAATAGCTTGATGAAAAAAAAAAGTTAGAGTAAAATTGTCCACCAATCTCACAATTGAGACAAAGGAAAATGTTCCAACTCGCTTCTTTCTCTCAGGCTAGAGTCCTAGTATTGATCACATGAATTATAATCCAGCTACAATTTACATCACAAATCGCTGTTGGCAATGGAGCAGCTGACACTTTCATTAAGACTGTGCAGCTATTAGAATTTCCTCAATGAAAACAAATCCAACCTGATGAAGGAGAAGAAAGGGGGAATAAATGCTGTCTGTATGACGCCGCAGAAGTCCAGGTCAATAATCTTAAAAAAAAAAAAAAAATCTATTTCTGCAAACCAAAGTAAAAATCTTAAAAGGAATAAAAACAATTCTTTTATTCTACACAGAAGGTATTTTTGCATACTCCATTTTAGCAACCGACAACTACATGCTACTACAACAATCATCTTTGCAACACTGGCAATCCTTCCGTAATAATGGAGATATAATCACTCTATTACTACTAACAAATACAACACATTCCCAAAAACACCAAAGAAATTTTTTACCATTATGCCTACGAACTGAACTATTACTAATTTTCTCATGGGACCACAGGAGGGAAGACCTTTAAACCATTGATTGTCCCTGAAACAGGCGCAAACTGATTAGCATTTTCACACACGTCAATTAAATTGGCACAGTACCCCCCAAAGAATAAACAGGAACATAAAACAGCAAGAACATCGCCATTTCAAGATGCCCCTCGACTATTCCCTAATCATAAATTTCCCTCCAATACCACTGAGCACTCATCTTAGCTCTAATCTAGATGCAGAAAGAAGTCTTTCCTACGGCTCTTATTTCAACTTTCGAACAAATTAACACTACCAGGAATCCATAAAATTATACTATACAAACTTTCACCATTAATTCAAAATCTATTCACCTTTAAATGAAAGAAGTCAGCACATAACTTTCCTAGCTTAAGTCTATTTCTCTAAATCATCTGACCTAATCAAAAACACCTCTAAACTTCTTTCTTTATTACTCAATACACTCTACATACTATTCTACTCACGCACATCTTTAAGATTCAACCAATTAATATTTCTAAACAGACTATAATTTTTCCAGTAAAAGTCCCAATATCCATTATGAATCTATGAAGCTCAATCCTTACATTTCACCATGTGTGCTACACATTCTGAACTATCAACAGAATCTTCTTAAAAACCTTTTAAGTCCTATAGGCCAGGAATCACAGTCCCCCCAAATTGGATAAAAGAAAGAACACAAGAGCCTCCCACACTGAAATCCAACAGACTCCATCTAAACGGCCTATCTTCCACAGAACAACCTCATGAAACCGATCAGCAAAGAAGAGACTATTCCCATACTTTGCTTCATTGAAACTTGTGTAATGCTCTCTCTCCCTCCTCTCTCTCTCTCACTCCCTTCATCCCACTCTACTCCTTCTTTTTAAAAACATCCTTCAGTAAGATGATTTTCTACATTTATACTAACACATGGCATTTTTGTTTTAGTCCTTAGGAAAGTTGATCATACTTTTGCAGGAAGGGGGTTATTTCAGTTTATAAATCCAGTTTCTCGCACAGATCCGTCCCGTCTGATAAACAGAGCCAGTGATTTCACATGCCCAGGTTTATTACCCAAATACCAAGAACTACCAAAATGATGGTTCTGTGCATTACAAGGATGTAAGACTGTAGTAATTTTGAAAGAAATTTTCAAAGACCACAATTCCTTTAAGTGTCTACAAAGTTACAATTGATACCTTTGTTTTTTGCCTCTATTTTTCCAGAGAACCATCATTCTATCTTTTGCATCCAAGGATCATTTTTTTGACTAGAAAATGCATTTTTCCTTGAAACTGGTTTGTTTGTGTTGCTTAAAGCAAATAATTAGAACTGCGCTATTGAAACAGCTTCTTGAATAAAACGTATGTGAACAAACACACTATACACTAATCTCCATTGATTTCACTGAATGCGAACACAGGATCAAACCACTGATTTCAATTACAAGGTTCCAAGGCTATCACTTCCATTTCAATAATTGGGATTTATTCTAGCCCACCTTTTCCATTCAAAGCGTTCAACATAACATCGAAATTGGTAAACACCCCTTGGAAGAATATAAAGGTTGTTCAGATAAGCCCCAAAGAATGCCGCTTCCTTTAGTTGCTCGACATGTAAAACAACTTCTTGGAAGCAATGCTCCTTTTGCAGCTACTGCCTCTGTTCCTCTCCCTTGAGAAAAGGTTTTTACCACTATTCAGGCTTTTCAGCCGAAAACAGATGACTTTGCACGAAAGGTGTTATGATGCCCACAAAATGTTAATTCACAGTATTTGTGGGAAACTGGTTGGAGCACATTCATCCCAACCAATGCTTTTTTCAACACCCTGTTATATTTCTCCATAGAACATGGAAGATGAGTCCAGCCCCAACCAGTCATTACCAGTTAACTTTGTGTATTTTCCCCCAGTCATGAAGTCCTTCCTTCCGCCCCAATGGGATCCTTGAATCGAGATTCACTTCTGCTAGATCTCCAAGGCTTCCTTGAATCTCACCCTCTCCATTACAGCCCACTCTCTCTTTCAGGTGCTCCTCCATCTCTCCAAGATGTCCTACATCTCCCATTGGCTCTACTCATTAGGTCCCTCTTCTACCTCTTCTGTATACAATGGTTTTATCAGTCAAAGAGGAGAATTTGTACTGCTGCAGACATTGCAAATGGTTTTCACCTCCGATTACTTGTTCCTGGAATTCTCTTAAACAGGTGAAACCAACATTAGCATTCCATTCCTTTTTTTTTGAATCCTCTGGTCCCTTTTGATATCCATCCAACTGAGGACCTTCAAAGGAGGAAAGCAAGGGAAAACTCAACACTTATCAGACACCCCGGCCACCGACCAAGACGGCGCATGGATTACGATGATGATTCCTCTGGAACTGAATATCAGGAAAGTTCGCATCCCTCTTCCAACCCTACCAAGTTCCAGGATCAAGAACTCTCACTTTTCCTGACACCAGCTCTCTCTACTCTTGTTCTTTAGACTTCTTTATAGGCCTGCTTTGGCTATACCTTCCTTTGTGGCTTTTCGGTTTTTACAAAACGCTTATCTGTTACCTGTCTGTATTGATCCTTCTCTTCCTTTCCTCTTTTTTGGAATCAAGGGACAGTCAAACAGAGGCCTCTCCTTGGGATGCAAGGCCTTTTTCTCCATCTGTCTTACTCCCCATCTGCCTTCACATCCAAACCGTCTCTCGACTCTGAGTAAGAACAAATTGTTGACCATTTGCAGGCATCTGTTTTGCTCTTCTCCTTTGATTTGAACTGCTAGTCCCAGACAACATTGCTCTATTCTTTTCTTCAATAAAGCTTTGGCCTTCAGCCAAATACTTTCCTCTTGTGGTTTTACTCTTCTGGCCAATCACACCATCAGCATCTGGATTCCTATCTGCCAATATAATCTTATGTTGGGGAAGGGATTAAGAACAGGATATGCAAAATGTAGAGAGAGATTTGGACAAATGTACACATACATCTCTCTGGTTCTTCACTGTTTCTTTTTTAGAGATTTCAGGGCTAATTTTCAATCTCACTTTTCAGTGGGGTTGCTTTCATTGAAAATACCAAGGGATTACATTATGAAATATCAGTACCCAAAAGAACTTGCAAAAGGTGAATTTGTAATCCGGTTCCAGAGCGGAATTGACAAAAGGTATCCATCTTGTGTCCAAATGAGACCCCGTATGTCTGGAATAGTTTGCAAAACCTGGAGCTTCCCTCTTTGAAAAAGAGGCCGGATGAGTTGGATTCTAGCTGGAAAATTACCCAGAATTCATGCAGCTGGAAGCCTGGTTGGCCAAACGTGTGTGATAATATCGGATTAACATCCTGAATTGGAATTGAATTCAGCTAAGGTAAATGCATTTTTTAGCTGTGTGTTAACTTCCTAGCATTCCTTCCCTGGGCAAGTCACACAATCTCAGCCTATGAGAAGGCAATGGGCTTAACTTTCTCTGAATACATTTGCCAGCCCAACCAACCAATCTCAGGAGTATTCCTTGCTAAGAAATTAAATAGGGTCACATAAATTGACATTTTGGTTTGAAGGCCCCTACATACAGGAACAGTATAAACCCCATACCTCTGCAAAAACATGAAGAAATACATGAGGATTCCTCTTATGTTGAGGCCTTATTGGTCACCTTTCTAAACTGGCTCCAGCATTCCCGAAGGATGAGGCAGGGATTATCGCTCATAAATTGCTTTCGATCACGACCGCCATCATTCTTAGGCAAGACATACACCAGTCCCTTCCTCTGGAAAATATATCTTACAACCCGTGGTATTTGCTGGTGGTTTTTTTTTGATTCCTATATTGGCCAGGCTCTAGTGCCTTTAGAAATTTGGCCTCCATCGTATAGGGAGAGTGAAATCCTTAACCTGGCCTTCTTAACATTCAACAGCAAGAGGGAACAGCCTCTTCAAACAGTATCTGTCTGATTGGTTCTCTACGTTTCATTATAGAATTATAGCCCCGCAGACAGACAGGCCAAAAGTAGTGTGCGCCCCCTGCTACTAGGGTTCTGGAGCATGCAGGCAAACAACATGCTCTGGGAACTCTAGCATGCCATGGCAGCAGATCAATGGCAGGCCTCCCTTTCCATATAGTGGGCGCCATCTTGACCTAAGTGCTGTGACGTAAGACGTTGTTGTGCGGCTGCTTATGTCACCAGTGCCCCAATGGTGCCCTCGTGACCTGTGCCCTGGCACCTTAGAAAGAAACTTGCTTTTTGCAAGTTAGTTTTCTCCGGGAGGTACTCCGCACATTTGGCTGGCGTGCAGTTTCCCTCCGAAGTTTAATTGGAGCCTCCAGTCAGCCATTTTTGGGCGGGATCTTTCAATTCACATTACAAACATAAAGTTCCTTCCAAGACCAGCGACAGTTCATCTTCAACCTTTCCAACCCAGAGTCTTTTCCAAGCTCTTACACACATACTTCTAACACACACAATGTAACACTTATCATATGAAAGAATTAAAAAGTATGACCAATGCCCTTAGCATCCAGTATGTAGATCGATCTGTCGCACCTTTGCGTTGGAAAGAGGGTCAGGCAGCATGCACCTTCGTAGACTTAAGTCTCTTCCTCTAACTGCATTGAGCGAAAAAAGACTTAGTCTACAAAAACCCCAAACCATGTTTGGAAACTTCCTTCTTTGTTAGTCTCAAAGGTGCGGAACAGATCAGTCTGCATCCTGAATGTTACAGAAACTCCTATCTTTGAATTTTGGCAACAAGGGGATGGGGTAATAATATTTCAAAGCGGACTATTAATGTTCCCAGTGAAAAGCCAAGAAAACATCATTTGCATCTATGAAGTGAATATTACATGGGGTGTCCATGGGGTGCAAAACACCGGTGCCCAGTCAGGAGTGGAAGGACTTGGTCAGAGCGTCTGTGAGGGCAGCGAGGCGGCACATTGCCCTGCCAATGGATTAAAAGGAGACCAGAGTCCAGCCTTTCCCAGAGCTCCTCTCGACTTCTTCCCACAGACTCTCTGCGAATCGGTTAAGTGAGCAGAAAGAAGGCTCTTCCTACTCGTGCTTCATTTGAATTTGGGTGTCTGATCGTTCCGTTCTCTCTGTTTCTCACTCTTTTTACATCCTTCAGTTAAAATGATTTTCGCATTTTAAAGACTGGCAATTGTTTTTAGTCCTTAGGGAAGTTTTGAACTCTTCCATCATTCAATGGGATTCTGAAATCCTTAAACATACTTAGGCAGGTCTGTGTTCCCTGCAAATGTGTGTTTATAGAGATATGAGGAAAGAAAGGGTTTCCTCAAGGAGGACCTAGTTGTCCTCTGCTGGACGATCTTTAAGATAAGAGTCCCAATATTGGCGATGAGAAGCTGGTTTGTCCTTACAATCTGGAAGGGAGGACCCCATGTTTGCAATCTTTTGCCTGGAAAGTGGACTTACCTTTCAGTCCCAAGAGCTAAATGGCTCGATCAGCTATCATTTCCTTGACTGTTTTGCTTTAGTGTTTCACTGAGGCAAAACCTTTCTGCTAAAAGAAAAAACCCACAACAAAGTGAGGATAGGATTTAGGGAGAGCAGCCTTAGACTCTAGTCCCGGTTATTTTCCCAGATGTTCTTCCCATTTTGCCCTCAGTTTTAAAGCCCCTACCATATTTCTGAAAACCCACAGGAGTTTACTCCTTATGAGGAAACTGAACAATATGTGCAGGAAAAGCTTCGCTTATAGATATCGATATCTGTATATACTCATGTATGAGTCGACCTCATGTATAAGTCAAGGCCGTTTTTGGATCCAACAATCATGGATTTTGATATGACCCTTGGATTAGAGGGGCAACACACTGGAGGATGTTACCAAAAAGATCTAAAGGGGGTGGGGCGAAAGAAAGCACCACTTCCCTCCCTATATTTCACTCTCTGGGACCTCTCCCAAGCATCCGTCTCAGCAAGGAAAAGGGGGAAACAACACCTCAGCGTGCACATGCACACACACACACACACACTTCCCTTACAAAAGGGCATCTCAAGTCCACCTGGCTTGCCAAAAAGGAGGACAGACCCCACGTCTCTCTGCTTGTCACCACACGGACTCCAAGGTTCAGGGCCCTGAAGAAAACAGACGACAGGGCCCTTTCTCTCTCTGCTTTTCACCCCCCAGGACTCACGGCTCATAGCTAGCAGAAATGGAGGACAGGCTTTTCTCTCTCTGCTTTTCACCCCAGGACTCCAAGGCTCATAGCTCGCAGGAAAATGGAGGACCAGGATTTTCTTCCTCTGCTTTTACCCCAGGACTCCCAGGCCTATAGCTAGCAGAAAAATGGAGGACAGGCTTTTCTCTTCTGTTTTTCACCCGGCCTCCACGCCTCATAGCTAGCAGAAATGGAGGAACAGGCTTTTCCTCTGCCTTTCACCCAGGACTCCAAAAGCTCATAGCTAGCAGAAATGGAGGAACAGGCTTTTCCTCTCTGCTTTTCACCCCAGGACTCCAAAGCTCCATAGCTAGCAGAAATGGAGGACCAGGCTTTTCTCTCTTGCTTTTTCCCCCCCCAGGACTCCAAGGCTCATTCGCTAGCAGGACATGGAGGACAGGCTTTCTCTCTCTGCTTTTTCAACCCCAGGACTCCAAGGCTCCTAGCAGCAGAAATGGAGACAGGGCTTTTCTCTCTCTGCTTTTCACCCCCAGTACCTCCATGGCAAAACGGGGTACAAGCCAGGGCTACTTTCTGGTGTTCCTTTCCTCAGCCAAAGTTAGCAGCAGCTTCTTGTTAGGTCTGGCTGAGGTAGGGTTGCCATAATTCCACTATCACCAAACCGGGACAAAAACTAGAAAAAGTAGGACAAAATAAAGCATATCAAAATTGTAGGGCCAAATTGTAGGACAAAAATTAGTCCAAATGTAGCGACATTAAAAAATGATGGACACAACCAACTTAAAGCAAAAAAAATAAACATTACCATATATACTCGACTTAAGTCGACAAAAAATTTTTTCCCCAAAATGAACTCCAAAATCCTGGGTGACTTATGAAGGGTCAATGATGGTTAATGCTAATAAATGTGTGTGAACGAAGTTGCCCACCTTTCTCTATAGCCTTTGTAACGGCTCCCTGTTTGAAAGCCCCGGCAACCAGCCTCCATTTGTTCGGCGACTAGGCTGCAGCCAAGCTCCCAGCTCCTCCGTTCCCCTTGGCCAGGCAGAGAGGATGAGGAGGAGGATGATGAGCTTTTTCCATTCCGCCATGCCGGGAGACTACAGAGAGAGCCATGGAGGAGGAAGGCAGAGGACTGCGGCAGTGGCCTTGTAGGAGTCGGACTCCTTCTGGAGGGAAGAAGGGAAGGCAAAGGACGGGTTTTCCCAGGGTTTGGCAAGGTGTCTTCAGGGAGGGGTTGCCATTGCATCCTCTGGAAGTGTGAGAGAGAAGGATTTCCCTTTGGGCTTTGCAAAGGAGGGGTTGCCTTGCCACTCTCTGAGGCTGAGGGAGAGTCGATTTCGCTCAGGGGGTATGTTTATGCACGCAACAGATCAAACCCTGGTCCTCTCTTACCCACTGGCTCCTAATGTCCCTTAAATTTCTATTATTATTATTATTATTATTATTATTTTATTATTATTATTATATTATTATCTGATCTGAGAGAGTCTGCTTTTTCAGATTGCATTTCGTCTCAGAGGTGCCTCCAAATTCTTAATGTCACTTAATTCTATTATTATTATTATTATTATTCTTACCGGAGGAGACGTCAGCTTCCTCAGATGCATTTGGTTCTCAGCGAGCTCCAAATCTACATGTCCCTTACTTCTATTATTATTATTTTTTATTTATTATTAACTGAAAGAGTTGCTTCTTAAGATTGCATTTAGTCTCAGAGGTGCAACAAGATCTCTTGATATAAAGATTTATATTACAGTGTCTCAGGCCTATTTTCTATAATGAAACTTAGAGAATCATCAGCCGGGACACTCTTCTGTTGAGGTTAGGACGGCCAGGTTAGGATTTCTCTCTCCCATACATATGGGAGGCTGCAAATATCTCTAAAAGGCACTAGAGGCCTGTCCAATGTTAGGAAGCTAAGACCACCAGCAACTACCATTGTTGAAAGCACTCTTTCATAGGAAGGTACTGGTTATATGCCCTTGCCGAACACTGATGGCGGATGACGATTTAGCATTCGTTAGTGAGCGAAAATTCCCTGCATCCATCTTCTGGGATGCTGCCATGGATAACAACTAGAACCTTTCCATTGTGATGCTCAGGCCCAAACTTTATCATGCAATAACAATAATAAAATAATAAATAAACTAATTGGCAAGATGAGTGCAGAACATCATTGAGCGAGGAATAGTTTGACTTACCAGGGTCACTTTCTTGACTTTACATGGGTGAGCTGGGATTAGCACTCTAGCCTCCACACTTCACCATAGAAATTCACCTAGGGACCTTGGCGTCCGTCACATGCTCTCAGCTTTCCATTATTATATTATTTCATTATTATATTATTATTCTTGGGTGCCAAAATCTAGGCCATCCGAATTCTCAATTCTCGATTTCTCGATTTCACAAAAAATGTTTGATTTATGGTATGGTATGAAATGAAATATTCACCCCAACCCTCCCCTTTCCCCAGAAAATACTGTGATTTCTTGTCACAGTATATTTGAGGTCTTTCCCAATCTCTCAGAAGAATTTTGTCCAGGAAGGTAGACCCTCCTTCAGCACAGTGGCCTCTGGAGCTGGAATTCAGTTCAGACGGATCTCCAAGGCTTCCTTTGAATCCCACTCTTCCCTTTTAAAGGTCTCCACTCTCTCATTTCAGGTGCTTCTTCGTCTTCCCAAAAGGTCTTCGATCTCCATTGAGCGACATGGCCATTCCGGCTCCTTCCAACCCATTTCTTTATCCAGGAGATCATCCATGGATATGGGAACAGCACCATGCCCCCTATTCTTTGGAAGACATCTACATTAGATTACGACCTTCCACCGTCTCTTTTCTTTACCCCATTTGAATCTAACTCTTTTGGTTCCTAAGGACACTGTCGATCCTCCTGCTCTCGCAGATTCTGCTATTAGGAAAGAAGGGAAACCCATTCAAACCCCCCGGAAACGACCAAGAGCTGCATGGATTTCCGACTGGATTGTTAGGGATTAGTGGACCTGGATGTCAGAACGAAAGCTGCGCGTCACTCTTCCAACCGTCCTCCGTTTTCCAGGACCGGGAGATGCTCCACTTTCCTGACAGCCAGCTATGTTTACTGCTGATTCCTTAGCGCTTGCTACACTTTCCTTTCTGACTTTGCTTCTTCCAAGGTAATCTTGACCAACTGTATTGCGACTCCCAAGGGACAGTTCAAACATAGGACTCTTCATTGGAATGTGGCCCTTTTCCTCTTGTCTTATTCTATCACCATCCGCCGTCCACATTCTGCAGTCTCTACAACTGTGAGGTAAGGCCAGATTAGTGACTGTTTCTCTGGCCATTATTCCTCTCTTTCCTTTTGATTTTAATCTCTTGGTCCCAGACACACTTTCTTTTCTCTTTCGTCTTCTGCCATAAAGCTTCCCTGCCAGCAAAGTACTGTCTCCTGTAATTTTGCATTTTGGTTTCCAGATCTAGACATGCGATCTAATCTTTTGACCGTTCTCCAGGGCGACTGGGCTCCAATATAGAGGAGATCAATAACCCACTGCTAGGCAAGACAAGGGAACACACAACACACCACAACCCTCCACCAGTTTTGCTTGGCTGACTGCAGCTTTTCTGCCCTGCCATGGCCATAGGTTTTAAGGGGCAGAGTTTGGAGGGGAATATGAGAAAATAGGAGGCCAATTGCGTGGATCCAGCTCCTCATTTTATTTTGAAAGGGGAGAAATGATGAAAGTTTCAACTTCCAGGAAAAATTGTTTGGATGACATTACTGTAATTTGCACCCGAATCCAGTGGGCCGCCTGCCCGCCCCGATCCCAGGACAGCTCAGCAACCTGCCTTTTCAACAGTCGAGGAAAATGCGGTGGAGGTAAAAACCGGGTTTTGGAGCATTACAATAATCCTTCCTAAACCACAACTTTCAACCCTGTCTTGAGATGTTGGATTGCGGCTCCCATTCGCTGGCCTATGAAAAACATTTTTATACCAGCCGCCCTTCTGATATAAATGCATAGGAGGCGGTTTTATGGCGGGGTGGGGTATATTGAGTTGCTTTCCCCTTGTGTGTGTTTTATGTATCTTTATATCGATATAGACCCCCCATTTTTACTTGTTTTGAATTTCATGGGAATTTTTTTTAAAGGATTTATCTGGGAGCCACCAGAGAGAAAGGTGAGATATGCGTGGAAATATATAAATAAAGAATGAATGAATAATATAATCACTCCTAGTTATCATAGCCAATAGTGAGGGAAGCGTCCGGAAACTGCAGTAGTCTACAAGTATGGAGGGCCTGCCCCTCATTCCATAACATATTCCTATCATCATCTCATCAATCCTCTCCTATCTAAATCTGAATAAATAAAAATAACAGCACCTTCCATCCATCTCTTTAAACAGCAGAGGAGCCTCTTGTCCTTCATTAGCGGAATGCAAAAATGCATTTTGATGGCGTTCCCCCTCAGATTATGCTCCCTAACATGCCTCTGTCCAGTGAAGCTGCCCATATTGCCACACTTTCAGAATGCCGCCTACCTGGGAATTTAATTATTTTGGATCCAATAGCAACGGTAGTTCGTTTTGTGGGAGGACAAATGCATGGGTGTTCTGGAGAGACTACATCCTCAGGTTGCCCTTTGGAGTTGGAAACAGATTAGTAATTTAGCTCTAATTCTAGTTGAAGTCAGTCAGAATTTAATGCCTGAAGGAGATGAGGTTCATTGTTTATGTTTCCTTATTCTCTGCCATCCTGTTCCATAAAATGCATATTCCTTCCCTTCTAATTATTTCTCCAAAACCTACCACTTACTCTTTGGGGGTTTCATGAGGAAGATTCCCAATGAGTTCTGCGCTGTCATCAGTTCATCAGGGAATAACCAGGCCATTTCTTTTTGGTTGCTTGTGTTTGTCACAATCCCATTAATACAACATATTTGTATTCCATCTGGCCCATTATTACTGGCAGGTTATATGGAAGGCCTCCTAAGAACACAGTGTTTAGAGAAAATGGCCCCAAAGCAGCAAGAAGACATGACCACAACAATAAGCCTACATCTACTGTCGCCAGACTGACAACTAAAAGGGTTCTGTATTTTTAAGCATTGGTTCAAAGCGGAACATTGCAGGAAACAGTTGCCATAACCAAAAGCAGTAACAGGAAACAAGGCCCTACACAACAAAGCAGCTACCAAACAATGTGTATTAAACCATAGAGTGCCAATAAGAATCAGTTTGGTCTCAACCTTTTTTACTAGTGACTCTTACAGACGCTTCACCTCCCCTTGGAGATCGAACTAATCTAGAAGTTACCCCTAATATTGGAGCTCCTCTATCTAGCATCATGCCATGTTCTCCCCTCAGCTTTCCTTGGATGCTGACATAGGAAGATCCCTTTTCGGAGTCCGCGACCAATGCCCCCTGACATGGTTCTCTAGAAACAATGCCACTGTCTCATTTCACCCATATTGTTAACTTATCCCCCAATGATGACGGGACACTTTTACACTTTCCTGTTCTTACAGACACTAAAACCTTTTATAAACATGCAAAGTTGTGTTCTGAGCAGCAAAATTCAACGGACGATGACCAATGCCACAGACCAGACCTTGAATATTGTTCTGTATTAAAACCTGAATATTGCCCACTGTTTGTAAATATTATGGTCAGGATCTCTCTCTCTTATTTCGTATATATTTTTTTTAAAAAACCACATCTAATAATGTCTCCTGGAAGACAACGTTTGGGACAATACAAAAAACGATCACACAACCACGAAGCACGAAAAAATCCCTATCATTTGGGAAACGTCATGGTAAAAAGAAAACCAAACCAGTATGTTTCTACTCCAGCCCAGTGCAGTGTGGAGGGTCAGTGGTCTGGGCAATAACGCCTTAAGCTTCCTTGCATAGTGACAGAAAACAAATATCGGTCTCATATTCATAAGAGAGAGGGAAATAGCAACCTGGACTCCATAACACTTCAAAGGAAGGGGGCAAGTATCAATAACAACTTGTCTGAATGACGGGTTTCTTGGCTCCATCCTACCAAGGCTGCGGTTCCCACTGTGGTTTAAAGCAAATTGCTGCTTGGGTTTTAATACCATCATTTCCCATTCCAAACTGGTTTCCATTCCTACGTTGTGCTCAGTTTTCAATGCAATGAATGAGGAAAACACAAAAAGCCCTTCTGCTCTTCTTTTAGCGCTCTTTGTGTGAAAAAAAAAAAAAGCCAATATTTACAAGGGGATTGACTAATGAACAAAGATCCCGCTTTCATAGTGTGATCGATGGACCTTTGGAATCGAATTCACCACCAGAGGTTAGACAAATTGCACCCCCGGGGTTTCAATGCCATGGGCATTGGGCCCAACACTGATGGAGCTCATTCCCACCGTTTCAGAGAGCCCGTCCTCCTACTTCTTATCTGGAGCGTTTCCTATAACAATGTGACCTATTACAAATTGTACATTAATTAAAAATGCTGATGAAAGCCTTTGGATTCAGGTTATTTTCATAATATTTCCAACCCCGCTAATATAATCATTGTCCCAAATGAAAGGCCATCTTTTCATTCTGATGCACAAGCTGAACATAATGTCTCCCTAGAAATTTAGATGGGGTTTCCCAGGTGGCTATGCCTTATTGGCCATTCAAATGGCAGGAGGGATTCCTCAAGGCAACGACTAATGCGTTCAAGCCACAGGGGAACGGGGCTGAATCAACAACTCCTGAACGGTATAAAAGGAGTCCGAAGTCTGACTTTTCCAACAGCTTCCTCGGCTTCTTCGAAGACTCCTCTGAAAGCTTCCTAAGTGAACATTCACAAGGTTCGTACTTCTAACTGCTGGCTCTGAACTTCATGGGAATTATATGTGCTCTCTCTCTTCTCCCTCTCTTCTTCTCTCTCTCTACCCGCTCTCTCCCTTCCTTCCCTTCTTCATCTAAGCTGGTTCTTCTTCTTTAAAGTACTGGGTTATTTTTATATACTTTAAAACATTATAGGTTTTCCCATCTCTGAATAAGAAGTTGAATTTGTGCAAGAATCCGTGCGGCACTCCTGTCTTCAATGGCAAAAATGTATCTGTGGAACCATTATCACACTAGCGCTATCCAACCCCCACGTTGAACAAATTGGAATTATATTAGATTTAAATTATTTATCAGATTGTGTGTGTGTTGCTGTGTGTGTGTGTTGTGAATATCTTTTAAAAGCACAGTTTCAGACCTCTTGCATGCACAGTTTCTGACACAAATTAAGTGTATGTGAGCCGCCCTTAAGGCATGCATTTCAATCTCCCTTGTTGAAGACACAATCTTCTCCTTCATTCCTCTCTTTGTTTCCTCCGGACACACAGAGCGAGAAGGCCTTATTGGACCTTACTGTCTTCCCAGTTTGGGATCAATGCTCCCCCTTTGCACGCAACTGTCTGCTGGTTCTTCCTCTGTCTGGGAAAAAGAAAAAACTACATCCCTCTTCAGATCTCCCAGGGAAAGTGATGGTTGTTGCAAAGAACAAGGGTTATTCCCCACAAAAATATTGATTTATGCATTGGTATGAAAATGAACTATTCACCCCAACCCCCCTTTTTCTCAAAATTATTGTGGTTTCTCCTCACAGTATATTTGAGGTCTTTCCCAATCCTCTCAGAAGAGTTTTCGTCCAGGAAGGTAGCTCCTCCTCAGCCACAGTGGCCTCCTGGAGCATGGATCCCGTTTCAGCAGGTCTCAAGGTTCCTTGAATCCACTCTTCCCTTTTTAACAGTCTCACTCTCTCATTTCCGGTGCTCCTCGTCTTCCAAAAATGGTCTTCCTATTCCATGTGCGACGTGGCATCCGGCCTTCCGT
This sequence comes from Sceloporus undulatus, assembly GCF_019175285.1. Classification (NCBI taxonomy): domain Eukaryota; kingdom Metazoa; phylum Chordata; class Lepidosauria; order Squamata; family Phrynosomatidae; genus Sceloporus; species Sceloporus undulatus. Next base: position 20,150 of record NW_024802977.1, read on the forward strand.
ATTGCTACCCTAATGATCTTTATCAAGGCGGGTCATCCATGGTTAGGGGACGAGCACCATGCCCCCTATTTTGCGCAGATACTACATTGGATTACGGCTTCACCAGTGTCTATATTAGTAACCCGCTATACATCTGATTTCAGTGCTTCTGTCCCTAAATCTTTTGGTTCCTAAAGAACTTTAGATCCTCCTGCTCTTGCAGATACTGCTATTAAGAAAGAAGGAAACCCATTAATCCCCCTGACAACCGCCAAGATGATTGCCTGGATTTACGACTGGATTTTCTGGATGTCAGGAAACTGAGCGGCACTCTTCCAACCGTCCTACGTTTCTGGACAGGGAGATGCTCACGTTCCTGACAGCCAAGATATGCTTACAGCGAGCTTTGCTACATTTGCTTTCGACTTTTGCCCGGTCCTGCTGCCCAATTGCCGTTCGGGGCCTTTGGCCTATAGGAGGAGGTGGGCCAGGGCGTGGCACGCGGCGTGCAAGAGGACAAGGGGGACAAGAGCGGGCACCGGGGGGCAAGGGGGGAGGAGCAAAAGCGGCGGGCAAGTTGGCGGGCAAGGGGGGGCAAGGGGGGCAAGGCACTTGTCTATAGAAGCCTCAGAAAACATGCCATTTCTATTAACATTTTAAAAAAACATCAGCAATTTTTTTTCGTTGTATTCTCCATTTTTTAAAAAAAGATCTCCATTGAAAATTTTGTCCACCTTTGGCCTGGTTTATTTATTTATTTATTTATTATTTGGGCTTCGGCCCCCCCAGTTGTCTGAGGGACACAACCCGCGACCCCCAGGCTCAAAAAAAGGTGTTTGCCTACCCTCCTTCAAGACGTCTGATGGACCGTTCTCTTGGCCCAATCCCTTCTAGTCCATGAGGACATTTTGGTACACGAACATGTACTCTAACAATGTGTGTATCATAAAGTCAAAAAACTTGCGCCGAACTTCTTTGGCTTCTCAACTAAGCTTACTATTACCAAATCCGACCTAGGCCCTTTTCTACTGAAATTTGGAAATACTAACAATTAATTATGGGTTCACCCTGTTTGGTCTTTTGTGTGTGCATTCAAGTCATTTCTGCCTTCTGGTGACATGCAAGGCAAAACCTGCCATGAGGTTTTCTGGGTGTGCGAGTGCCACAGTGGGTATGATATTGCTCCATTAAAAAGTTGCACGCCTTTGGCATCACAACTTAGCAAAAGTAATGGGGGGGTGGGATACAAAGGCCGACGGGGCACAGTCAGGCTACGGTAGCGGCCTAAACTGGTGAGGGATTTGGAAGTCGTTCTTATTGTTGTTCCTGTGGTTTTGCTATTTATTTATATGCCACGTTGCCCCCCCCCTCCCATGCCCAACGTAAGAACTGAAGGCAGCTTCAAAATCAAAAGTGAAACTGAAACAAAAAGCACTTTACAAAGGAATAATATAATACTCGATGACAGGCAGGTTAAGGAGTGTGGGATTCTTACATGCTGGAATAGGTGGCGTCTGTCGGACTTTTGTTGATCCCGAAATATCAGGCACCTATTCTACTTTCCCCCACCATGTTAGGAAGAATGTCATCGATCATAAAATCTCGAAGCCTAGAGTTGGAAGAGACCCCAAGGGCCATCCAGTCCAACCCATTCTGCCATGAAGGAACTCCCAATCAAAGCATCCCTGCCAGATGGCCATCCAGCCTCTGTTTAAAGGACCTCTGCGGAAGGAGGACACAACCAATTTCCAATTGAGTATGTTCCACTGTTGAACAGCTCTTTAACATCAGGCGTGTTCTTCCTTAATGTTGAGCATGGAACTCTTTTCCTGTATTTTGCCTCCATTGCTCCGGGTGCTAGTCACTGTTCGCAGCAGAAACCAAGCTTGTCCCTCCTCACTATGACATCCCTTCACGTATTTAAAACCGGCTACATATCAACTATTAACCTTTCTCTCAGGCTAATATCCCCCGCCCAGCTCCCTAAGTATTCCTCATAGGACATGGTTCAGACCCTTCACCATTTTAAGTGCCCTCTTGGACACGCTCAGTAATCAACGTCCTTTTTGAATTGTGGTGCCCAGAACTGGACACGTATTATTCCAGGTGGAGCTGGACCAAAGCAGAATAGGAGTGGAACTATTACTTCTCTTGATCTCGACACTATACTTTTATTTATGCACTAAAATTGCATGGCCTTTTTCGCACTCTTGACTTATGTTTCAACTTGTGGTCTCCTTGTGACTCTAGATCCTAGAACCAACCAAAGGGTTTGAAAAGGCAGTTGACCATGTTCTGACCAGATCTAGCAACCATTGTGACTTCCAGCCAGCCTACTTGGCTTTCTAAAACTCAGTTGCAAAAAAACAAAGTAAAGACCATGCAAAAAGTGGAGGGAATTTGCAGGAAATGGTCCAGGCAATCTAAAAACTGAATCTCCTCCTTGTCTTCTTCTGCCAGAAGGCAAAGAGTTATTTTTTACCCAAGAGCTTTTAATCTATAATCTTTTGTGTGGGAGGCATTTGAGGGATTTATGTTACCAAGATGGTTTTAAGTGCTTTTACATATTTATTGCTAAAGTTGTTAACTCATAGGATCGGATGTGAGCTGCCTTTGGGTCCCTTGCTGGGAGAAGGTGGCTCTAGATATGATAATACTACATACAGCGGAAGGGAGTGGGCGAATAACACCAGACAACCACTGGCAAGACAAAGGCCACAACTTTATTAAATCGAAGCAACAGTTGTGAAAACGGGAGGGTTGGCCTGAGGTCTGGATTGACATCCAGAAACCTGCGTTGGTCGATGACCCGAAACTGCCTGGTGACGGCAAGGCTCAGGATGAACCGAGGGGTAACCAGCTAAAAGTGTGCTCACCACTAAAAGCCGGTATGCGCATAAAACGGCATCTTCGCCCCATGTCACGGGGAACGCTGCATCGATGTTGCCCCCCCCGCACTGGTGACATCGCTATCTCTCAGCACCCCCAGTCTCGGTGGGACTCCATCCAGTGCTCTGCCAGCAAGGCAACTACATCCAACTACGGACCCTATGCCACCGCCACAGAGAAGCCCTCCTCTTAAAGCAAAGTTTTGACAGAGTACAAGCAAACACAGGGAAGGGCGGGTGTGGCGCCGGCAAAAAAAAATGGTGCCATTCGTTGGTGCAACACAGGCCTAAATAAGGCCTCCAGCCAATTATTCGCTTGAGACGCCCCCCCCGGCCCCCGGTGGGCCCGCCCCCCCTATCTGGCCAATCGACCAATCAAGAGCCATGGCTCTCTCAAGGCACCAATTCGGGAGGAGGTTATGGAGAGGGAGGAGGAGGAAGAAGAGAGAAGAGAAGATGGAAGGAAGAAGAACAGTAGGACATAGGAGGACCCCAGGGGGGGAACGTAAACCCCCGGAGGGTGATGAAGGCCGGAGAAAGAAGAGAATGAAGGGTGGGATGAAGAGAAGGAGAGAAGGAGGGGAGAGGAAATTTTTCTTAGGCAACGAATCTTCCGTGCCTTCATCTGAATTCAGCCTAAAGGGTCTGAGGAGTCATGGTTTGTCTATCATTCCAAGTACTAGCCAGGACTTGCCGCTGCTTAGCTGCCAAGACCAGAGGTGAACTCGATGGTAACTTTAGGTTACTGAGGCCCTCACAAGATCCCAGCTGGTACATTGTCCTTCCCAAACAGGTATCTCAGCTGCTGGGAAACCTATTATTTGACCTGGGTACAAATAATCCTGACTGTCTTTCAACTACTAGAGCTATTGTGCCCTACTTGACTCCAATGAGGAAAAATAGCAACAGGAAACAACGGATGCAAAGGCGGGGAGTCAAACATTCATAGCTTGCAGTTTCATAGGCTGCAATTTTTTAGTGGAACTATTTTGCCAAAGGAGTTTCAATCACCCTTTCCCGTTTTCGGACTATCCGTCCCATCATCCCCATCTGATTGAGGATGCTGAGAGCTGGAGTCCACAAACAGATGGAAGTCACTAGCTCCATTACTCTCTAATAGTAGGAGGAGGAAGAGCTACGTGGCTTTCTTTGTGAGAAGTGCCAGAAAGAACGATTCAAACAGGAGACCAGGGGAAGTCAATGTTTGGAGGTTCTTGAGGGATTTGCTTGGTTTGAGGACTTTCTAACCCTCATCTGGAGGACTTTAACCCTCCTGTGTAGTTGCTTCTCTTCACTTCCAACTTGGTGAGTAACCTAGTGGTCAATACTCAGAATCAGCAGGCTCCCCACCCCATTTCCAAAAATTCACCCTATCCAAAATGCCTGCTGGGATTCTGAATAGAACACTCTTACCCAAAATTAAAAAACAGACAAAATGTAACAAACCAGAGAAACTTGTGAGTGTGGAGCTAGGCATCCCTCCACCAAATGTCTCTGATCACTATCGCTACACCGGAGCCCCTACTCGCTACCAGAAAGGTCATCTTGAAAAAAGCGGCATGTCCATTCTTTCCTTGTAGGTATTTGGAAAGGTGCATGACATCTTGGTGCATCAATGAAAAGCAATTCGAGCAGTCATGCTTCACGTGCTCATGCGTGCTTGGTTTATGAAAGGAGTGGGTAAGGAGATTAAGCCCCTGAATAAGACAGTGAAAAAATTGGAGAGAATTAAGTATGATGAATCTCAAACAAGAAGCAGAAAATAGAATAAGCATAGGATGCTACAGACAGAGAGGAAACTATTTGATGGTATAGATGGAATATAGGCCCGGTACAAAAGGCCTGAACAAGGACTTCCTCGTCATGTGCTAGGGTTGCCTCGGGGCGGAGAGCCCACATGCCCCACAATCCCCTAGCACATGACACAGGGAATTATCGCTGCGCAATGCTGTACCGATGGCATGCGCAGTGATGACATCACTACTGCACTGCTTCCCAATGGAGCAGCACAGTGCTTTTTAGCGTTTCTTTTTGTGCTGCACAGCAATTTGTTGCTGCAGCTCTGCTGTGCAGCAATGAAACGCCGCCCCAGTCCGCCCTTTTGGGTCCAACTGTACTGGTCCTATATCAGAAAATGGAAGACATGGGGGGGGGGGAGGATATTTACACTGTTTATGTTTAAAAATAGGTGTAGGCACAAGGTAAATTTGAGATAGGATGCACCAACTGTAATATCAAGATTGAGATACACACATAAGCGGACCATAAGAGCAAAAACCTAATGCAGAGGAAGTCATTTGATTTTGTGGGTTTTTCAGAGAATGAAGATGCCAGCCGCAGATGCAGGCAAAATGTCAGGAATCAAAAATCTTCTAGAACATGGGCCCACATGGCCCGAAAAACCCACAAACAACTATGGGTCTGACCATTAAAGCCTTAGACTTCTCATTTGGTTTCATTGTGATGTGATGTAGTGTTATTTGCTAGAAATGTCAGATGGTCAGATTTTGCTAATGAGAATAGGAAAATAATAAAGATATATGTGGTAATAAAAAGTGGAGACTCATATGCCAGTTTTGGTCCCCCCGATTCAAGAAGGAGGTGGACACACTGGCGCATGTTCACGAGGAGGCGGACCAAAATGGTGGAAGGTCTGGAAACCTAGAGCCCTATGAGGAGCAATTGGGAAAATGGGGCCGTTACCGACTGCCAAAAATAAAGCTGCTTTGGGTCTCTTTGGAGATATGCTCTTTAAAATGATGCATGGGTCCTAAGAGTCCAGAGGTCGCACCAAAGCCACACTCCATTCCAAGCACTGGATGCAGCTTTGGTGCAGCTTCCGATTCTTCGGATGCATGCATATTAAAACGCATATACCTCCAAAGAGAACCGAAGCAGCTTTATTTTGGCAGTCTGTAACAGGCCTGGGTATGTTTGCCGTAGAAGGAGGATTAAGACGTGACAAAAGGCATGTTTAAACATTAGAGGGATGTGATACTGAGGATGGAGCAAGCTTGATTTATGGACTGAAATGGATGAATGCATGGATGACAGCTTGTTTTCTGCTGCTCCAACAAAAACAAAAGACATTCCACTTGCAAAAAGAAAAAAACGGTCTTGGAGGTTTCCAAACAGAGGCTAGATTACCCTGTCAGGATAAGGTCCTTGGGGTTTTCTCCAACTCTTGGATTCTACAATTTCCTGATTATTTCTTTTGAATTCCATTTGGGAAGTTTGACCCAAACAGCACCTACAGATTTTTCCAGATATAACCATCCCAGGAACCCTCCATGAAGACGTCCCACCGAAACCCCGTCTCCACTTGCCAGCCAACAGGTGTGGCACATCTGCCCACCTTTTTAATTCCAAAGAGACGTTAATTCCTGCTCCGTTTTCAGCAGAAAATCGTTTCCTTTTCGGTGATTCAGAATGAGGAGATGGTCCTTCATTAGGGAAGATTATGGCCTGCTTGGGGATATTATTAAAGAAGCTGAGATGCCAATGCATTGTCAGCAGTTTTATTTTTTAAAATTCATGTACACTTTGTTCTAGGTCACATCTGGGTGTTCTGGTCACACCAGGAGGAGTGAGGAAGTGCCCCTCTCTGAAAAGGTGAAACTCAGCTGAGAGCCTGGCTTGGTAGGATGGACCCTACAGAACCATCCATGAGACGGAGATTTTCTTCCTCCTCCCTCCTCCCTCTCTTTCTTTCTCCTTCCCTCTTCTATTATACTTCCTCTTATATTCCCCTTCCTCACTCCCTCTTCCTCCTCCCCTCTTCTTCTACTTCTTCATCTCCTCTTTTCCTCTTCCTCCTCTTCCTCCTCCTCCTTGGGGTGTGTGTGTCCAGGGAGGGTCCAGTCCTGGTCCCCTCCCTCCCCTTCTCCTTGAAAACCACTCCAAGGCCAAGAGGGCTCACCAGTCACCAGGAGAGTCTGATATATGTGGTCCTTTCCTTGGGATCCCAAGGGCCAAAAGAAACATCTTAACAGACCTCCGTAGGAGTGGGACCCTCATGATGCCTATCGCCCTCAGCCCCGGATCGGCCCAGATGGGGACTCTCCTGAGGATCCTCATGGACTCTCACACCCCCTGGTGAGTCTTTGCCCCACTGTCCCGCTTTGCCCCCCCCCCAGCCCTCAAGTTGGGCCGAGGGATCAGGCCCCCTTCTACCCTCCCTCTCCCCCCACTCCCTCCTCATTCTTTCTCTTTCTGTTCTCTCTTCCGCAGGAGTTTGACGTTAGGATCTGAAATTAGCGTGATCGTGAGAGTGCCGAAGTTTGGGTGGCCAGATTCCACTAAACCTGCCCCCACCGAGACCCCTTCCCCCCAGGGAGAGATCCCGACCTCAGCACACCCCCCCCCCAAAACTTCTTCCCCCCTTGCTCTGGAGGTGAAACCCTGCAATAAAACCCTTTTAGTGGTTCAACAACCAATGTTTTTCTTCTCACCCATTGGGAACTTGATGAGAATTTTTTAAACAAATATTCGTTTTCAAATGCTTTTAAAAGGTGATTTTGTCTCTCCCAGTCCAGCAG
>NW_024802977.1:27579-28113 GCF_019175285.1 Sceloporus undulatus
AAAAGAGATTAAACCAGAAAGACATTAAAACAATAGTATAAAATAACGGTTAAAATCAATAGAAGATTAGTAAGAAATTTATAGCAGGATCCAGATAAGATGGAAAATTGGATGCAGAAAAGGGGGGGGGGTACCCTCAGGTTTTTTCAAGCAGAGGAGTTATTGTTGTTGTTGTTATTATTATTATTATTAAACACAAAAAAAAAAAAAAAACCTCTGCCAAACTTCCTATTGACATGATAATTAAGTTTGAAATGCAAATTAAATTAGCACCAACACACGTAAATTAGCGGAAATGTTCGACTTGCCTTTTATTGTCATTTGGGAAATCTGTGAAAAATACTTCTCTAGCTGCTGACTGGGAGAGACAAAATCACCTTTTAAAAGCATTTGAAACGAATATTTGTTTTAAAAAATTCTCATCAAGTTCCCAATGGGTGAGAAGAAAAACATTGGTTTGTTGAACCACTATAAAGGGGTTTATTGCAGGGTTTCACCTCCAGAGCAAGGGGGGAAGAAGTTTGGGGGGGGGGG
>NW_024802978.1:0-17184 GCF_019175285.1 Sceloporus undulatus
ACACCCAGAGAATGTCAGAAACTCAGAGCTTTGCTTCCCAGATTTTATCCTACACAAACACACACACACACACATGCAAGTGACATATCCAGGGGGAGACATGTTGGCCATATAGCAGTATCATCCCAAATCCACAAAACTATGGTATCTGTTATATGGAAGTGAATATACCACGTTTTAGGCTTCACGGGAGAATGATAAAGAGAAGGCCAATGGATGGGAGCTGTACTATTTGAGGTTGCTACCTCCAACAAAAATTTTAAAATATCTTTTAAATTGGAACAGCATTGGCATGTTTTACTTTATCAACACCAACAAATTTTCCTGTGCAAAAGCATGGAGGCTGCCTGAGAAATTCAGTTTTCTCTTCCAAACAGAGAGGCTTGTAGCCTCACAAAGGATTCGAGACAAACTGGATTTCAAAGGCAGTAGCTTTTTGCTTGCTAACATTATTTAAAGTTTATTTCCTGGGCTGAATTCTGAAGTAATGAAATAATATTTGGGATTCACCATGCACTTTCCTCCCCTTTTATTAGTCACTCTCTGGATGAGGGCTATTTTCTATTGCAGGTGACTTTTGCGGATGTGGCAATATATTTCACCGAGGAGGAATGGAAACTCTTGACAAAGAAGCAGAGACTTCTGTACAGCGATGTGATGATGGCGAATTATGAGAATGTGGCCTCTGTGGGTAAGGAACTTGACTCCACTGCCCTTCCTGTGAAGACTGAGGGTCCTTTCATACTACATTGTCATGGTGCTATGTTTCCACTTTAGAATTATGGAATCATAGAGTTGGAATAGACAACAAGGGCCATCCAGTTAAACCCCTTGCCATGCTGGAATACACATTCAAAGCACCCCCAACAGATGATCATCCAGCCTTTGTTTAAAGATCTCCAAAGAAGGAACGCTTTAGAAATAAATCTTAATAATAATAACAATGGCTCAGTACAGATTAGAAGAAAGGGGTGACCAGAGGCTGTCCCTTTCTCCTCAGGATCATTGCCGCAGCAACCCCATGGCTGCAAGAACCATCTGCAGCCAATAGGAGCTCAGAAATGGAGCTCCTTCCTGTGATGCCACCAAGGCGCCATTTGCACCCTGGGGCGTCACGGTGATATGTCTTATGCGCCGTGCTGTTTGGACGCATCACACAATACATGTCATGGATGCGTGCGCCGTATGTATGGCACTATGTCAAGATTGTGCTGCCCATAAGTATTAGGCTTTGGGAGCATGCGGTTACTTCATGCTCCCAAACCCTAAAATCACCACCACCATGCCACAAAGCGCCCATTTGTACCAGGCCAATAATAACAATAATGATACTTCACCATGCTCTGAGGGAGTATATTGCACTCTCGAACAGCCCTTACTGTCAGGAAGTTCCTCCTAATTTTTAGGTGGCATCTCTTTCCCTGTGGCTGCATCCACTGTTCCTCTTCTTTTCTCTGGAATAGGAGAAAGCAAGCTTGATCCATCAATGTGACATCTCTTCAAAATTTGAACAGGGCTATTATATCCACTCTTAACCTTCTCTTCTCCTGGATAAACATAGCCAGCGCCTAAGCCACTTCTCATAGGGCTTGATGGTTTTCAGTTCCTTCACCTTTTTGGTTGCCCTCCTTTGGATACTCTCCAGATTCTCAACATCCTTTTTTAATTATGGTGCCTAGAACTAGACACAATGTTATTTCAAGTGAGACCTGACCAAAGCAGAATAGAGTGGCACTATTACAGTACTTCTCTTGATCTAGACACTATACTTTTATTGATAAAGCCTAGGATCATATTGACCTTTTTAGCTGCCTCATGTTCAACTTATGGTCTACTATGAGTCCTAAACTGCTTTCACACCTAGTTTAATTGTCATAACAATATCCTGTGGAATCTTGGAGTTTGTAGTTTGGTGAGGCACTATTGCTCTCCGCTTTCTAAGGATTCTAAATATCCCATTCTAAACTGCCAATTCTAGGATTCTGTGGGAAAGAACTATGGAGATAAATGCTTTTCACCCCCAAATGCTCCTCAGCACATCTCTGAGTAGGGCTGTTTACAGACTGCCCCTTTGGGGTGGCCTGTACCCATCCCTTTCATCAATGGATCAGGGCCTCAGCTGCCATAGCGGCAGCCCTAAAGCCCCAATCCGCCGCTTTTCCAGGCCAAGGCCTGGAAAGGGTGTCCTTGGGGCTTCAAACCCCAAGGACACCCCAACAGCGATGAGGAAAGGAGAAAGGGGCCGCTTGGCCCCTTTCTCTTCTGTATCGCTGACGCAGCTGTCTAAAGGCTGTGCCAGCGACACAAATGAAAGAAGGAGCTCCGAAACGGAGTTCCTTCCTGCACCCCTGAAAGGGCTCCATAAGTGCCCTTTCATGACGCCAGGACGTCATGTCCATGCTACTCCGTTTGGAGGCAACACGATCGTGACATCCTAATGGGCACCACCATCTGCATGTAGAATGGGCGTCTTAACAGCCTTTTTAAAGCTGTCTAAGGATGTAAGTAGACAGATCTCATCCGGCAGGCCATTCCACAGTCTGGAGGCAATGATGGAAAATGCCCTCTGGGAGGTAGTCAAAAGCCTAGATTTTTGTGGCTGAAGTAGGTCTCTCCCAGAGGAGCGGATTGAGAAGGGAGGATTGTAGGGGAGAAGGCGGTCCCGGAGATAGCTTGGACCCAAGCCATTTAGGGCGTTAAAGGTGATAACCAACACCTTGTACTGGGTCCGGAAACTAATTTCTAATAAGAGAAAGAATAAGAATAATTAGAATAAATAATAAGAATAATAAGAATAAACTAATTTCTAAAAAGAAACTAATAAGAGCAGGCCGGCCCAGCGTCATCAGGGGCTGGCCTGAAGACAGAGTGCCCTCCCTCCATAACTCTCATCTTTCAGCCGTTGAGGGAGAGAATAGGCTGGCCCAGCGTCATCAGAGGCTGGCCTGAAGACACAGTGTATCTTAATTGTAGATTTTTCTTGTACTGTTATATAATTTTCTTGTACACCGCTATGATCTATTTGGAATAGCGGTTTATAAATAAAACATATTATTATTATTATTATTATTATTATTATTATTATTATTATTAATTTGCAGCCAGTGGAGGGACTTTAGCACCGGGGTAATATGGTCCCTCATGGATGTTCCAGAAATTACTCTGGCTGCCATATTCTGTACTAGTTGCAGTTTCCGGACCAAGCACGAGGGTAGCCCCATGTAGAGCGCATTACAGAAGTCTAGACGTGAGGTTACCAGCGCTTGCACAACAATCTCAAGATCCCTTACTTCCAGAAAAGGGCGCAGCTGGCGTATCAGCCGAAGCTGATAACAGGCGCTCCTGACTGTCGCATTTACCTGGTTCGACATTAGGAGCGATGAGTCAAGGAGCACCCCCAAACTGCAAACACAGTCCTTGACGGAGAGTGTGACCCCGTCCAGGACCGGAGGTTGCAACCCAATTCTTGGTTTCGGGGCCACTATCGTGAGCGCTTCCATTTTGTGTGGATTCAGCCTCAATCTGTTTTTCCTCATCCAGCCCATTACTGCCTAAAGACATTCATTGAGAGAGGAGACGCCATCAGAATTCAAGGCCGATTAACGAGACATGGAGAAATAGATTTGGTTGTCATCGGCGTACTGATAACACCCAGCTCCATAACTCCGAATTATCTCACCCAGCGGCTTCATATAGATGTTAAATAATATCGGGGACAGAATAGCACCCTGTGGGACACCACAAGTGAGCTCCCTTTTACTGGACCAACTGTCCCCGAGCAGCACCCTCTGAGATCTACTCGAGAGAAAGGAACGGAACCACTGCAATGCAGTGCCTCCAATTCCCAGCCCCCTCAGGCGACCCAAGAGGATGCCATGATCTATCGTATTAAAGCCGCAGAGAGGTCTAAAAGCACCAACAGGGTCACACTGCCCCTGTCGATACTCAGACGCAGATCGTCGGTCAAGGCAACCATGGCAGTCTCAACCTCAAAGCCTGTCCTGAAGCCAGTTTGAAATGGGTCTAGATAATCGGTTTCATCCAAGACAGCTTGGAGTTGAAGAGCAACCACCCTCTCGATTACCTTGCTCAGGAATGGTAGCAAAGAGACTGGCCTATAGTTGTTCATATCCAGGGGGTCCAGGGAAGGTTTTTTCAGAAGCGGCCTAACAGCTGCTTCCTTCAGACAAGATGGAATATATCCTTCCCTGAAGGATGCATTGATGATATCCGTAAGGAACTTCCTCAATGCATCCCCCCCCCCAGACAGACAGCCATGATGGGCAAGGGTCAAGAGGGCAAGTTGTTTTCCTCACTCTACCAAGGTCCACGTCATCGGTACTCACAGACTGAAGCTGATCTAGTACAATCTCATTAATGGAATCGCTGGACACCTTGTCCATTGTTTCTGTTACAATACTGGCATCTAAGTCGGCTCTTATCTGAGGGATTTTATCTGCAAAGAAGTTGTTAAACGCATCATAGCAGGCCATTGTTGGGTTAAGTAAAGGGTTCTGCGCAGGGAGTACCTGCGTCAGTTCCCTTACTACCCTAAACAGCTCTGCTGGATGGGACTCTGCAGATGCAATACATGCAGAGCAGAAACGTCTCTTTGCTGCACTTATTGCCTCCCGATAGGACCAAAGAAAGTTCCTATGGCGAGTCTTGTCAGATAAGAGTCGAGTTTTTCGCCAGATGCGCTCCAGTCGTTGTCCAATCCGCTTCATTTCTCGAAGCTCTGGTGTTAAAAGCGGGTTGGCAAGGACACTTGGGAGCGATCGTATCGATAGCCCTGGTAATGCCAGTGTTCCAAGTGTTAACCAGAGCTTCGACAGGGCCACCGGCATTTCCAACCATTAAACCCTTCAAGGCTTTTTGGAATCCAATTGGTTCCATTAGCCTTCGAGGGCGGACCATTCTAATGGGTCCACCACCCCAGAGGGGCAGATAGAGGCTCTTAGTTCCGTCTTGACCAGGAAATAATTCGTCCATGACAAGGCGGTGGTTTTAATAACCTCCGCCCATGGATATTCCTGTTCGGCACTAAAGACCGCATCGAGTGTATGGCCTGCACAATGAGTGGGCCCAACGACCAGCTGGGATAGGCCCATGTTAGTCATGGTTTCCATGAACTCCCAAGCCACACCTGTTAAGCTGGTCTCGAGGGGGATGTTGAAGTCTCCCAGAACTAAGAGTCTGGGGGACTCCAACAGCAACTCCGAGACCAGCTGTGTCAGCTCGGTTAGGGAGTCTGCTAGACAACGGGGTGGTCGGTAGACTAGCAAAATCCCCAAACTATCCCTTGTCCTCAGGTTGTGGTACATATACTCGAAATGGACTGTGTTCTGAACAGGTATCCTGGCCAGAGTCAGATTGTTCTTATAGACTAGAGCCACTCCGCCCCCGCCCACTTTCCCTCACCTGCTCACTGACAGAATACCCGGCTGGGGGGGGGGGCTGTGCCCACGTAACAGCGCTATCCTCTCCCAGCCAGGTCTCTGTAAAGCAAGCCAGGTCATCATCCTCATCCAGAAGAAGATCATGGATGATATGGGTTTTGTTTTTAACTGACCTGGCATTGCAGAGGAGCAGAGTGAAGTTCCGTGGAATGGTTGGTTTGCTCTCCAATCCATTCTGGGAAACAGAGGGAACTGAAGGAGGGACAGCTCTCAGACAGCAATCCCGCCTTCTTTTCATAGAATCATAGAATCGTAGAGTTGGAAGAGACCACTAGGGCCATCCAGTCCAACCCCTCCTGCCATGCAGGAAATCCAAATAAAAGCATCCCTGACAGATGGCCATCCAGCCTCTGTTTAAAGACCTCCAAGGAAGGAGACTCTATCACCCTCCGAGGGAGTGCATTCCACTGTCGAACAGCCCTTACTGTCAGGAAGTTCCTCCTAATGTTGAGGTGGAATCTCTTTTCCTGTAGCTTGCATCCATTGTTCCGGGTCCTGTTCTCTGGAGCAGCAGAAAACAAGCTTGCTCCCTCTTCAATATGACATCCTTTCAAATATTTAAACCGGGTGATCATATCACCTCTTAACCTTCTTTTCTCCAGGCTAAACATCCCCAGCTCCCTAAGTCGTTCCTCATAGGGCATGGTTTCCAGACCCTTCACCATTTTTGTCGCCCTCCTTTGGACACGCTCCAGTTTCTCAATGTCCCTTTTTGAATTGTGGCGCCCAGAACTGGACACAATATTCTAGGTGGGGCCTGACCAAAGCAGAATACAGTGGCACTATTACTTCTCTTGATCTAGACACTATACTTCTATTGATGCAGCCTAAAATAGCATTGGCCTTTTTAGCTGCCGCATCACACTGTTCACTCAAGTTCAACTTGTGGTCTACTTGGACTCCTAGATCCCTTTCACACGTAGTTTCATTTAGCCAGGTGTCGTCCATCCTATATCTGTGCATTTTATTTTTCCGCCCTAAGTGCAATACCTTACATTTCTCCGTGTTGAATTTCATTTTGTTAGCTTTGGCCCAGCTTTCTAATCTATTCAGGTCATTTTGAATCTTGATCCTGTCCTCTAAGGTATTAGTTATTCATGTTTTTGGCTTTTAGTTGGTTGTGTTCTCCATTTTTGAATGTCCTACAATTTATCCTACATTTTGTCGTACATCATGTCCTACATTTTCCGGGGGACCAAAATATTTTCAAATATGATTGCCAATGGTTCTGATATTACATTTGCCAGTTCTTTTAATACCTTGGATGGAGTTCATCTGGTCCCGGAGACTTAAATTCATTTAGATTAATAAGGTGTTCCTCTACTATCTCTTTACTTATTCTGTGCTGAAATTCCCCAATTCTGTCCTCTGCTCCATTATCCTCAGGTTGAGCACCCTTTGCCTTTTCTGAGAAGACTGAGGCAAAGAAGGTGTTGAGTAATTCTGCCTTTTCTCTGTCTCCTGTTAGCAATTTGCCATCTTCTCCACGGAGTGGCCCTACCGTTTCCTTCTTCTTCCTTTTGCTGCGGACATATCCAAAAAAGCCCTTTTTATTGTTCTTAACCTCTCTAGCAAGCCTGAGTTCATTCTGCGCTTTAGCTTTTCTGACTTTATCCCTACACATGCCTGCTATTTCTTTGAATTCCTTTTTTGTGATTTCTCCCTTTTTCCATTTCTTATACATGTTCCGTTTCAAACTTCGCTCGGTTGAAAGTTCCTTAGTCATCCATCCTGGTTTCTTGAGACACCTCCCGTTTTTCTTTTTCACTGGAACTCTTTGAAATTGTGCCTTCAGTATCTCCCTTTTGAGAAATTCCCATCCGTCCTGAACTCCTTTATCTTTTAGTATTTCTGACCATGGAATCGCCCTCAATACTTCTCTAAGTTTACTGAAATCCGCTCTCCTAAAGTCTAGGATGCGTGTCTGACTATGCCTGGCTTCTCCTTTCCACTGTATTACAAACTCCAGGAGAACATGGTCACTTCCACCTAATGATCCCACCACTTGCACCCCATTAACCAAGTCATCCTTGTTGGTTAGGATCAGATCTAAAATAGCTGACCCCCTTGTTGCCTCTTCCACCTTTAGGACCATGAAATTGTCTTCCAGGCAAGTGAGGAATTTGCTAGGCCTTGAGGATTTTGCTGAGTTTGACTTCCAGCAAATATCAGGATAGTTGAAGTCGCCCATCACTACTACATCTCTCTTTTCTGACTGTGTGGTCATCTGTTCTAGAAAGATATCATCCAATTCCTCAGTCTGACTTGGGGGTCTGTAGTAGACTCCCACCGTAACACCCTTGTTGTTTCTCTCCCCTTTGATTCTTACCCAGATGCTCTCCACCTGGCTTCCATGATTGATGTCCAGGATCTCTTCACTGGTGTAAATATCTCTGACATATAGTGCTATTCCTCCTCCTTTCTTATTTGGCCTATTTCTCTTAATAAGGTTATACCCCTCTATTTCCACATTCCAATCATGAGACTCATCCCACCAGGTTTCAGTGATGCCTATTATATCATATTTGCTTTGTTGTACTAGGAGTTCGAGTTCATCTTGCTTATTTCCCATGCTCTGTGCATTAGTGTAGAGACATCGCAGACTATGGTTCCCTTTTACTTAAATAATAAATAAATAATAAAAATTTTATTTATATACCGCCCTTCCAACGATCAGGGCGGTGGAAGGGCGGTGAACATATCAAAAAACATAATACATACAAATAATAATAAATATACAACACAACATTAAACACAAGGTTAAAAACAACTTAAAAACCCCATTCAGCCATCCGTCTTGCTGACGGTGGAGGGAGGAAGGTCGTCTGGAGCCTTATTCGGGGAATGCGGCTCGAAATAGAAGGGTTTTTAAATCCCTTCTGAACTGGGCCAGGGAGGTGGCCTAGCGGAGCTCAGTGGGCAGCGTGTTCCAAAGGGTCGGGGCGACGATGGAGTATGTCCTCCTCGTTGTCGAGGAGAGTTTGGCCCCTGGAACCCTAAGTAATTGCTGCCCAGAAGTTCTGAGGGTGCGGGGCGGACAGTTTGGGGAGAGGTGGTCCTTCAGGTATCCTGGGCCCAAGCCATGTAGGGCTTTATAGGTAATCACCAACACCTTGTACTGAGCCCGGAAGCGGACAGGCAGCCAATGCAGATCTTTAAGCACAGGTGTAATATGGCTGGCCCTGGAAGTACCAGTGACCAGCCTGGCTGCCATATTCTGTACCAATTGTAGCTTCCGGGTGTGATACAAGGGTTGCCCCATGTAGAGTGCGTTGCAGAAATCCAATCTAGAGGTTACCAGAGCGTGTACCACCGTTTCAAGGTCCCTCTGGGCCAGGTATGGGCACAGCTGGCGAATAAGCCAAAGCTGATAACAGGTGTTCTTGACCGTCGCATTCACCTGAGGCAGGCAGGTGAAGCGACGAATCAAGGAAGCACCCCCAGACTGGCGCACGGAGTCCTTCACAGGGAGCGTGACCCCGTTCAGGACAGGTGGAACCACCGCCATTCCTGGACCAGGGGAACCTATCACAAGTACCTCCGTTTTCTCTGGATTCAGACTGAGTCGGTTTTCCCTCATCCAGCCCATTACTGACTCCAGACAGGCCACGAGAGGAGAGACACCATCCTCGGTCACTGCAGCAGTCGGAGACATAGAGAAGATTATTTGAGTGTCATCAGCGTACTGATAACCCCGCGCCCCATGTCTCCGGATGATCTCTCCCAGCGGTTTCATGTAAATGTTAAATAGCATGGGAGACAGAATGGCTCCTTGAGGAACCCCAGTTTTAAGGGCCTTCTTATCGGAGCACACGTCTCCCAGCTGCACCATCTGGAACCTCCCAGAGAGGTAGGACCGGAACCACTGGAGTGCAGTGCCCCCGATTCCCACCTCTGCCAGGCGCTCCAGAAGGATACCATGGTCTATGGTATCGAAAGCCGCTGAGATGTCCAAGAGCACCAACAGGGACACGCTTCCCCTGTCGATGCCCAGACGGAGATCATCAACCAAGGCGACCATGGCCGTCTCAACCCCGTATCCCGCCCGAAAGCCAGTTTGAAATGGGTCCAGATAATCTGTTTCATCCAAGACCGACTGAAGCTGGATTGCAACCGCCCTCTCAATCACCTTCCCCAGAAATGGCAGCAGCGAGACTGGCCGATAATTGCTATGTACCAGGGGGTCGAGGGAGGGCTTTTTTAATAAAGGTTTTACTATGGCCAATTTCAAATCAGATGGAAATCGCCCTTCCCTCAGAGATGAATTAATGATCCGGCGCAACAAAAGCGTTACTGCCGGTCCCCCCTGAGCCGCTAGCCATGAGGGACAGGGATCAAGAGAGAAGGTTGTCTTCCGGACACTTCCAAGGATCTTGTCCACATCATCAGTACTTACCAACTCAAACCGATCCAGTTTAATAGAGTCCACAGAGGCTCTGGACATCTCTATCCTAGGTTCTGCTCTAATGCCGGCATTAAGACTTTCGCTTATCCGAGAGGTTTTATCCGCGAAGAAGTTGTTAAAATGGTCACAGCAGGCCTTAGAAGGTTCAAGGATCTGGTTCGGGGCAGGAGGGAGCTGAGTTAGCTCCCTGACTACCCTGAACAACTCTGCTGAACGCAGAGAGGGAGGCGTGGTGGGGGAGGAGTCCAGGGAGCTGGATTTCAGCGTGTCGCTGCCACCGACACACCCCTCACTCCACCTTCCTCCCAGGTGTCCCCAGTCTGGTCCTCCGGAGCCGCCTCGGAGCCACAGGAAAACAAACAGCAGGAGTCCTGCAACAGTCCGTGTGCGGCCTCCCTGGGACGGTGCGCAGATGCGCACCTCCGACACCCCAGGGAGAACCGCCTGCCTGTGCAAGTTTTTTTGCCTCCCACTGTTGGGTCCTTGCACTTTTTTTCTTGTTTCCTCTATGTCATTTTGACTATTATCGCCATCCCTTTAGCCTTCCTTAATATTGTCTTCCTTCCCCATGGAACTCAGTTTAAAGCCCTCCTGATCAAGTTCTTGAGACTGTTGGCAAAAACATTTCTTCCAACTGGCGTGAGATGCAACCCGTCTGTTGCAAGAAGTCCCTCCTCATGGAACCGCAGCCCATAATCGAAGAATCCAAATCCTTCTCGGCGGCACCATCTGCGAAGCCAGTTGTTCACATCTGCTATTTTCCTCTCCCTTCCTGGACCATGCCCTTCAACTGGCAGAAGAGATGAGATGACAACCTGTACATCCATTCCTTTCATCTTCCTACCAAGCGCCTCATAATCCCTTTTGATGTTCTGAAGGCTGTGTCTTGCAGTATCATTAGTTCCCACGTGGACCAAAAGGAAGGGGTATTTGTCAGTAGGCTTGACCAGTCTTGTCAGCCTCTCTGTCACATCACGGATCTTTGCACCTGGAAGACAACACACTTCTCGAGACATCTTGTCAGGCCTACAAATCACTGCTTCTGTACCCCTCAGCAAGGAGTCCCCCACTACGACCACACGCCTCCTCCGAGGCTTAGCAGCGACTGTTCCCTCGGGTGGGACTCTCAGGCTCCCCTGCTCTGTCCCTGAAGTCTGTCCATGCTGCTCTTCTTGGTAAGGGAAAGAGCTTCGAATCGATTCTCTAGCTGCAAGCTCCCCGAACAATCCCTTCTTGGCTTACTTCTCTTTGTGACATTCCTCCAGCTGTCTGCCTCCTGTGTATGGCAAGTGACCTCTTCCACTCGAGCATCTTCCTCTGCGTGGTCCTCATCCAAGATGGTTAGTTCTATTGTGTCCAGGAAATCCTCTTGTTCCCTAATATGCTGAAGTGTAGCTACTCTGGACTCCAGCTGCTGCACTTTCTCCTCCAAGAGTGCTACCAACTTGCACTTGGTGCATGTGAAGTTCTCCACTTCTGTAGGCAAGAAGAGAAACATCCCACAAGAGTTGCAGGTGACTGCAGCAGATCCCTCGTTGTCCATACTGCAAAGTCTTTAGTAATGACTATAACAGTCAATCTACTAGGAATACTACTTTAAAGGAATGTCCTGGCTGCTGTCTTATACTTAAAGGCAAGGTTCTGTTTCAATATCTGATTCTAACCTGATGCCACTTGAGTAGAGTTGTTGAGTTAAAGAAAACTAAAATTTGCGCGCGTAATGGCGCGCGGCTCTGGAAGGTGGTATATCAAGCTAGTCTACTAGCTCCGCCCCCTTGTGACTCACAGATGTGACTCACAGAAGCTCCGCCCCTTCAGCAACAAGCACACGGTCTCAAAATGGCTGCCAAGCAGCTCCTCTCCTTCTCCTCCCTCTGGCCGGACTGTAACATATGTTCGCTCTGTTCCGACCATACCTTCCCTTCCCCAGCGCAACTTGAATAACTGCCCCCACATTCATTCTCTACCTTCTGTGGCACAGCCTCCACTACTGCTACTGCCACGTTCCTGCCTTGGGCTCCCAGGTGTGGAAGGGCGGCGGGAGATTGGTAAGTCGCACCCTGCCCGGCTCTTGGTTTGGAGCTGGCTGGTGGAGAAGCAGCAGGGCAGAAGAAGCCTCAAAGCCTTGGGCCAGCCCCCGTCCAAGTTCCTTGCCTCAGCTGCTGTCCAGATGGTAAAGGCACAGGCACTGTTACTGTAACTCACATCGCTCTGTTTTATTTTACTCCATTTTATTTATTTTTGTATTTTATTTTATTCTCTTTATTTTTATTGTTGTAACCCGCCCAGATTCCTTGTGATTGGGCGAGCTATAAATATATTATTATTATTATTATTATTATTATTATTATTGGTGCAAGCACCTCAGACAAAATGGATTAGCACACCGATTCTCAGAACCTTTTTCTGACTATTTCCTTCCAGTCCCATTCCTTAACCATAATCCCTTCACCCTCTACAGACATAAATGGATCATGCAGCTAAATCCACTCATTTTCTCAAGGCAGGCTCTCCTACAATCTCTTCTTTGCTACCTCCTATTAGTAGGGATCCATACCTGCAATCCCAGTCCCTCACTCCATCCCTGGCCCTGATTGTCTGGAATCCCAGTCCCTCCCACCATCACTGGCCCATACCTGCAAAATTGCTAAATTCACCCACTCCAACTTCATTAATTTTATATCAAATAGGGAAGGGTTAACAGGTGGCTAAATCTTGGGGTAACACATTCCTCTATTAATTCTGAGAGTCAATCTTATCTGTCATTGTTCTTTTTTTTCCAGAAGAACATGTCAGTCTTCAGAGAGTCCATACATGTGAGAGGCCACATAAATGCCAGCATTGTGGGAAATGTTTTCCTTCAAAGTCAAAACTAGTGACACATGACAGAGTCCACACAGGAGTGAAGCCATTCAAATGCCAGAATTGTGGGAATTGTTTCTCTCAGAAGTCAAGCCTAGTGAAACATCAGAGAGTCCACACAGGAGAGAAGCCATTCAAATGCCAGCATTGTGGGAAAGGTTTTTCTTGGAAGTCATACCTAGTGTTACATCAGAGAGCCCACACAGGAGAGAAGCCTTACAAATGCCAGCATTGTGGGAAATGTTTTTATTCGAAGTCAGACCTAGTGAAACATCAGAGAGTCCACACAGGAGAGAAGCCATACAAATGCCAGCACTGTGGGAAATGTTTTCCCCTGAAGTCAGGCCTCCTGATACATCTGAGAATCCACACAGGAGTGAAGCCATTCAAATGCCAGAATTGTGGGAAACGTTTTTCTCAGCAGGCACACCTAGTGAAACATCAGAGAATCCACACAGGAGAGAAGCCATACAAATGCCAGCATTGTGGGAATTGTTTCTCTCAGAAGTCAAGCCTAGTGAAACATCAGAGATTCCACACAGGAGAGAAGCCATACAAATGCCAGCATTGTGGGAATTGTTTCTCTCAGCAGGCACACCTAGTGAAACATCAGAGAATCCACACAGGAGAGAAGCCATACAAATGCCAGCATTGTGGGAAATGTTTTTCTAGGAAGTCACACCTAGTGAAACATCAGAGAATCCACACAGGAGAGAAGCCATACAAATGCCAGCATTGTGGGAAATGTTTTTCTAGGAAGTCACACCTAGTGAAACATCAGAGAATCCACACAGGAGAGAAGCCATACAAATGCCAGCATTGTGGGAAATGTTTTTCTAGGAAGTCACACCTAGTGAAACATCAGAGAATCCACACAGGAGAGAAGCCATTCAAATGCCAGCATTGTGGGAAATGTTTTTCTAGGAAGTCACACCTAGTGAAACATCAGAGAATCCACACAGGAGAGAAGCCATACAAATGCCAGCATTGTGTGAATTGTTTCTCTCAGAAGTCAAGCCTAGTGATACATCAGAGCGTCCACACAGGAGAGAAGCCATACAAATGCCAGCACTGTGGGAAATGTTTCTCTTCGAAGTCATACTTAATGATACATCAGAGAGTCCATGCAGGAGAAAAACCACATAAATGCCAACAGTGAACTAACACTATTTTTGTTAAGAAGTATTACAAGAAAATATTTTCAATGCATTGGTGATAAGAGAAAGCCCTTGTGATTTTGTTTGTAAGGGTTGTCTGTTCATAAAGTTATTGATTTTTGCATGTTGTTGTGTTGTTGTTGTTGTTTTAATTTTTTTTATAGAATTCTAGAATAAGAATGGATCACAAGACCCATGTAGTCCAACCCCCGACACACAGGATGACAAAGCATGGATTTATAGGATTCTGGCTTTGTAAGGCACACAAGCACCATCTTGTCCAAGCCCCTGCAATACAGGAAGAAATAGCATGGTGGGTAGGTGTGTTATGTGTGAATGTGACAGAGTTAGAAGATGAAGTATGAGATGAAGGATCTGGCACAGAGAAGCAAGAACAGCTCAAACTGCTGAGTCAAAAAGGAATGTGCAAAAGATAAAGACATCCTAATGCAAGGGCATGAAACCAAATGTACTAAAAGAGAAATGGACTGTGTAAAACACAACTTGATGTAAAGAGCACCAGAAGAAGAACGGAATGGGAACAAGAAGTTACTCATCAGGAAAAATGATGCACATATTGAAAAGCATAAAGGAATCTTCAAAACCATGGTGATAGTGTGCCAAAATCAGCTGGAACTGGCACCCATCCCTCTTTCAGAAAACCTATCGACCTCTGGGAAGATTTGTGTGCATGAGCATTGTATGAATGTGTGCATGATTTGAGGCCTCTTGAAATTAAATATATTAGAATGAATGTCCCCAATGTTAGAATAAATGTTACATACAAAGTGTTTGAACCCAGATCTGGTCTCTTATGTGTCTGATTAAAAGTTTTATAGTCCAGATCTGTATTTACTCACCACTCTAGATGTAAAGAAAAACACCTAGATTGGTGACAGGAGTGTGATCTCTCATTGCACCTTCTGGAGCTTCTGCACTGATTCCTGAAAGCGAAAAGAGAACTAACCAAGTAGTGGGGACACACTTCCTTTGTTAACCCATTATGATTCCACTATAAGAGACAGGCTTTGGAGTTCTAATCCACTGCCAACCGTAAGGCTTGGTTTAAAATATGGGGGCTGCGTTTCTCTCATGATTCCTTGCAATGCCTGCTGGGATGGAGGGGAAGTGATGGTTCCCCCTTTTCTCTGGGGATGGCCAAGGACCCATGGCTCGGCTGCAGCTCTGAGAGGGAAGACCATTTCCTCTAGTTGCCCCCATTTCTCAGAGAAGGTTGTCATGAATCCTCTTCTGTCCTACATTTTAAAATGTCCTGATTTCAACCCCCCCCCCTTCATCCTTGGCTTGCTTTCCTTGGTGTAAATTGCAGAGGAGAGGGAGCAGGATCTTACCTTTCCCAGTCGCATGAGGCACCAATGTTTCTCTGTACTTGCAAAACCAGGAGGGTCTTTGCTCTCTAGATAGAATAATGCTTTCCTTAAAAAGTACCTTGCCACTCCTTAATACTCCCATTACACATGCCTTAGCTCGGTTTTGGCTTGCTGAAGTTGGCAAGGAGAGGAAACTACAAATGCCTCTAACCAAGTCCTGATGTGTTGTTAGGAGGGGGGATATTGTTTATTTAACACTTTAAACTAAACTCTTTATTTAATATCCCTAACTAAAAGACCAGAAGGAGAGATATTAGAGGGTAATTAACACTGTTTCTTATTTGGTGGAGGTGTTCTCTTTTCTGTTTTTGGGGTAAGGCTCCAGGAAAACCAAATAAGAGTGAAATTAGAGAAATAAGACTGAAGAGTGAAAGGCTCCTCTGATACTGAAATGAACACTAGGCATCAAGCACAGAAGGCACAACTACAAAATCAGATCCAAAGAAGGAATTCATCAGAAAAAAGTCAAAATTTGGATATGAATCAGTTAATTTTGGAGAAAATTGAGCAGAAAATTGAGCAGCTATCTGCAAATTTATCTGCGAATTTGGCAAAGGAAATGAGCAATTTTAAAAAAGAAATAAAACAAAAAATTAGGTCAGATTTGAAGGAAATAAAACAAACAGTGGACAAATTATCTATAGATTTGCAAAAAACTAATCAAAGAGTGGAAATTTTAGAATTTAGAAATGAAAAATTGGAATCTGAATTTGGAAAATTGGTAAATAAAAGAGAAACAGAGTTGGACGAAAAAGCAATCTGGGAACAGAAATTAAGAGAAAAGTGTGTGAAAATAAGGGGCCTTCCAGAGGAGACGAGAGAAAATTTAGAAGAAAAATTATTTCCAGAAATTGCTAAATTTTTAGAAAAGGATCCAATTTTCTTTGAAGACGAGATCGATAACCTCTTCAGAATTAATTCTCAAGTGGCGAAACAGAAGGGCCTACCCAGGGATGTGGCAATTTATTTTGTAAAGAAGAGGACTAGAGATTCCTTCTTGAGGAAACACAATGAAGCCCCGTTCCAATACAAGGAACAGGAACTCAAAGTTTTGAAAGACATCCCTGTCATCTTTCGGCCTCTGAGGGAGAGAGAAGGCTGGCCCAGCTCCATCAGGGGCTGGCCTGAAGAAAGAGGCTCCTCCCTCCCTAACTGTCATCCTTCCAGCCTCTGAGGGAGAGAGAAGGCTGGCCCAGTACCATCAGGGGCTGGCCTGAAGAAAGAGGCTCCTCCCTCCCTAATTGTCATCTTTCGGCCTCTGAGGGAGAGAGAAGGCTGGCCCAGTTCCATCAGGGGCTGGCCTGAAGAAAGAGGCTCCTCCCTCCCTAACTGTCATCTTTCGGCCTCTGAGGGAGAGAGAAGGCTAGCCCAGTTCCATCGGGCTGGCCTAAAGAAAGAGGCTCCTCCCTCCCTAACTGTCATCTTTCGGCCTGTAAGGGAGAAAATAGGCTGGCCCAGTTCCATCGGGGCTAGCCTGAAGATAGAGGCCCCTCCCTCCATAACTGTCATCTTTTGGCCTCTGAGGGAGAGAGTAGGCTGGCCCAGTGTCATCAGGGGCTAGCCTGAAGAAAGAGGCCCCTCTCTCCATAATTGTCATCCTTCAGCCTGTGAGGGAGAGAATAGGCTGGCCCAGCTCCATCATGGCTAGCCTGAAGAAGAAGAGCCCTCCCTCCGGTCCATCTGCCTTGGTCCAGGCAGAGGGAGAGAAGAATGCTGGACCTGATTCCCTTCCCCCCCATTCCCTTCTCCTTTTGTGTCAAGTCTTTTAGATTGTAAGCCTGGGGCAGGGAACCGTCTATTTTATCCCCTCTGTTGTAAACCGCTCGGATTCCCAGTGATTGGGCGGTATATAAATAAAACTTATATATATATATATATATATATATATATATATATATATATATATATAT
>NW_024802978.1:17194-23104 GCF_019175285.1 Sceloporus undulatus
CCCGGGGAGAATTTTGAGGAAGGATTGACTGGCTTTTTGAAATCAGAAGGAATTCCGTACAGATGGGAGGTGCCGGAGGGCTTAACGTTTTGGTGGCTTAAGAAGAGAGTTAAGATGAAAGTCCTCCAAGATGCTAAAGAGAAAGGGGGGCTGGCTGTCCCAAATTTAAAGTGGTATCATCATGCTTGCGCAATAGATTGGTTAACAGATTGGATTAGGTTAGATAAAGAAAGAAGAATAAATTTGGAGAGAATTGATTTAATATACGGATTTCACGGATATTTGCTATACGATAAAATAAAGGTAGACAGTAATTTTAAAAATCATTTAATCAGAAAATCATTGATTAGAGTCTGGGAAATATATAAGAGGAGATGGTAATGAAGCGTTATTTTGGAGAGAAACTTTAAAAGAAAAAGGGTGGGTAACTTATGAGGATATTACAAAGCTAGAAAATGGTATAAGATGCTTGAAATCTCAGGAGGAATTGCAATTAGAGGGATTCAATTGTAATTGGTTTGCATATCGCCAATTGAAAGAAAGATTCAAAATAGACAGCAAAAATGTAGGGATAGAACCGGCAATACAACAATTGGATGGGATAATCAAAAACCCTAAAAAACAAATTGCAAAGATATACAAATTGATTAGAAGTCTTGAACTTGAGGAAGAAATGGTTAAAGAAGTCATGGTAAAATGGGCAAAGGACTTAAATACTCCAATTCAGTTAAATGAGTGGGAAAATCTGTGGCAATCTAAGACTAAAATTACCCCATGTACAGAAATTAAAGAAAATTTATATAAATCATTCTATAGATGGTATCTTACACCCTTTAAATTAGCTAGAATATACAAGAATAGGAACTAAAAATGTTGGAAATGTAAAAAGGAAGTAGGAACATACATGCACTGTTGGTGGCACTGCCCGGAAGCGAAGAGATTTTGGAATATGATTCATAAAGAGATAAAGAAAATGTTGAAATTAGCAGTAAGAGGAGATCCCAAAGCGTACCTCTTGAACTTAACCAGAGACTGGAATCTAAAGAAAGAGAACGAGAATGCAATATTTTACATGATATCTGCTGCAAGATCAGTCTTTGCGAAATACTGGAAATCGGAGGAGATCCCATCTGTAGAAGACTGGAAATCAAAGGTGCTGGATATATATGAATTAGATAAATTAACAACCCTATTGAAAGAGAATACATTAGATCAATTTCATAAGGAATGGGAACCCTGGGAAGTTTGCCTGCAGAATGAAAAAAAGGAGACACTTTGTATAGCATTTGGTAAAGAATAATGAGATGGTGTATTAGAGTTATATATATGTAGTAATTTAAGGAATTATACAAGTATATATACAAGTAGAAAGGTGTAAACTTTTGAGATTAAGTCTAGGTTATAGTAGTTATCTTTGATATGGAGGTTATTGAATCAGGGCATAAGATTTATTATGTTACATTAAGGATTCACAAGAGAAATATGTGTAATAAACATAAGAGTTAGTTGGAATTAGAGAGATCGAAAACAAGAGGAATTCCAGTAAATGTAAGGAAGCGAGACATTTAAAGTTGGTATAGGAGAGTAAAACCAGAAGATTTGGTACTATGAGACGTTTGGTTTGCTTGTTTTGTTTTCAATGTGTTTTTTTTAATTTGTTTTTTTTTATGTGTATGTGTGTGTATATATATATACATATACAGTTTTGTTTGATGGTTGGTTCTTTTTAGGTTATTTGTTAGATATTTTGTGTATTAGATAGTATATGTTTAATCATTGTGTAAGTTTGTGGAAATTTTGTAAAAACTTTTTAATAATAAAATTTATAAAAAAAAAAAAAAGGAGGGGGGTCACTGTAACCCATCCGGTGGGGGCAGCTAGGTTTAGATGGTCTCGGGAGGTACCCTTTAGCTTAGCAGGAGTGGGAAAGTGGACCTACCAGGGCAGTCAGGGATCTGTTGGGGCAGAGGCCCAAACCAGGGGGTCTGCTTTTGGTGGCTGGCCCAGACAGAGATCATCCCACGGGAGGCAGTGCTGTTTGGGACCTGGGAGTTCTAGTTTTGGCTTGGCACTAATAAAGAAAAGGGACAGGGAAAGGCTGTCTTGCTCTCAGGGGACCCTGAGGAGCAGTGTGCTTGTGGCTGATTCTGTCCTCCTGCCTTGAAGTGGCTTTGGAGGACTGTTCCCTGTGGCTGCTTAGCAAGGAAAAGGGAGGGTTTCTTGGAACTGCTGATGGCAGGGTTTGCTGCTTGGAGGACCCTTTCCTTTCCCTGGAAGCAGTGGCTCCAGGAGGCTGCAAGCTTCACATCTCAAGAACAGGTGTCTTTCTCTCTCTTACTCTCTTCTCAGGTGGCCTAGTTGGGGCTGGAGGAGAATAGAGGGTCCATAGTGGGGCAATGGTGGGTCTGAACCCCTGACCAAAGGCTGGAACCTCCTTTTCTGCTGCCTGTGTGGGTCTTACAAAAAGGGGGCAGGCTTGGCCCGGAGCAAAGCCCTCGAGGCTCATGGCAGCAGGGTTGGGTTCTTTCCGTCTGACTCCAGAGAGAGAGAGAGAGAGGAGGGCCGGGGGCTTTTCCCTGCCCTGCTTTTGGCTTTTGGCTGTGTAAAGAGGAAGGGGGCACAGGCTAGCCCTGTTCGCTCTTCCCAAGCCAGAGATCCCTTCTGGAAGAGCCCTTCTGCTCTCCATTGCCTGGCCCTTGGGTCTGGTCCCTGCCTGGCAGAGCTGAGCAAAGGGACTCCTTCCCTCTCTGGGCTGTTCTGTTTTCTTTCTTTCTTTCTTTCTGGAATAGGAACTAGTCCAGGGCCTTTGAAAGCTGTCCTTTCAGTCTCTTCCTCTTCCCAATAAAGCAGCCTGTGTTGCTCATATATTTCAGCTAAACTGTGTTTCTTTGTTTTTATGACCTCCCACGCGTCTTCATTCAGTTAGGCCAGTTAGTTTATGCATCTTCAGCGTGGCAAAGTCCTTGTCGTGGAACCGAGAGAGATTCCCCGAATGACGCACCTATATGGCTAAAGCAACTGTTTCCCAAGGATCACACAGCACTTCTGACCATGCTGCACGCCACCAGCCAGCCATGGGGGGTGTTTGGGGGAAATGCCCAGTTCCTCCAACCTTGGGGAATGAGTTTTACTAAAGTTCATGTTCTCTGGCACTTGACTTTCATCTTAGAAATGGTGTGAGTCTAGTTTAGCAGTAACATGGAAGGCAGACATGGAAGGCAAGAGTTTGACTTGAGCGTAAAAGAGGTCCATTGGGCCTGGCCTAGATTAAGAAGCAGAACCCTCCCTCCAATCCATCTGCCATGTCCCAGGGCTCCGAGGGAGAGAAGAACTGCTGGACCTGGTCCCCTTTCCCACTGCCATTCCCTTCTCCTTTGGGGTCATGGCCTTTTAGTTTGTGAGCCTATTTGTGAGCCATTCTGAGAGCCTTTGTGGCTGAAGAACAGGGTATAAATGCTCCAAATAAAGAAACAAACCATGGCTCAGCCTAATGCAGAAGAAGAAGAGACCTCCCCGCCTCTCTCTCTTGTATCTCCTTCTGCCATGGGGAGGGGGCACCCCAGGAAATGTGGACGCAGATGATGGCTCCCCTCCCCTCCATGCAACATCAGCTGTGGGGAAACCAGAAGCACCTGTGCCAGCGAGACAGACAAGTGGCTGAGCAGGAAGCGTGCCTCCGAGAGCGGGACAGAGAAGTCCAGGGGCTCCATCCTGAAGCCCCACCTTCAGGGGATGTGAAATCTGGGATTCTCAGCCCAATGACCCACAAGAAAACTCATTCAAAAGAAAGAAAGTTTAATAATGCAGAAATAAGGCAGAAGCATTTCACTGACACGTTTTTGCAAAACCTAAAGCCCACGGGAAAATTCTTACACTTTAAAACCATACCCCTCCTTCCCAGCCCAGCACCAACCGTCCCAACGCACACACTTTGCCATGTCTACCGACTCCTCTCCCAAGCCCTGCTAACCTGGAAGACAAGGCAGTTACCAGGTCCTTATCTTTAACCTTCCATTAACATTAGTCTAGATGGGCCCCACTAGACTAAGCTAAAGCTAACCAAACTTTTCTACTCTGTAACCCAACCCCTCTCCCACTTATAATACCTTTTGACTGAACAGTTATTACTGTTCTTATCCATTTATTTCCAACAATTATAACTAACCTAATCACTGGTTCTGACAAGTTCAAATTGGGCCAGTCTGAATCCTTCAGGAAAAGAACACCACCCTGAAGTCACAATAGTACCGCCTCAATTCTTCAGGCAAGGAGCATCAGCCGGAAGTCAAAATGGGCAGTCTCAATGTTTCAGGAAAGAAGCATCAGCCTCAGGTTGCAATGGTCACTTATCAAATCTTCAGGTAAGCAGCATTAGCCTAAATTCACAATGGTCTCATCCCATTGCTGCAGACAAGGAGCATCAGCCTCAGTTTGCAATGGTCACGTCTCAAACCTTCAGGTAAGCAGCATTAGCCTAAATTCACAATGGTCCCATCTCCTTGCTGCAGGCAAGGAGCACCAGCCTGAGGTCGCAAAGGGCCAGTCTCACAGGGACGTAAGTGCATCCAAATCAGCTCTTATCTGAGAGATTTTGTCTGTCTGTAGTTATTAAAAGCATCACAGCAGGATTTTGTAGGTTCCAATAAAGGGTTCAGGGTGGGGGGCATTTGAGTCAAGTCCCTTACCACCCTGAATAGCTCTGCAGGATGAGACTTTGCAGACACAATAGATGCAGAGTAGAAGGACTTCTTAGCTGCATCTATTGCCACTCCATAGGATTTAAGAAAAACCCTTATCAGGTATGGGTCAATATTTCTGCCAGTGGCGCTCTAAACGTTGTCCAGCCCCCTTCATTAATTTGAGATCTTGAGCATACCACGATTTTCAATTTGAAGTAGGTTGAAAAAGGGCGCTTGGGAGCAATAGTGTCTATAGCTCTGGTAAGACCATTGTTCCAAGTATTGACCAGAGCTTCAACAGAATCGCAGGCATTACAAGCCATCAAACCCTCTAAGGCCTCTGGGAACCTAGTGGGTTCCTTCAACCTTTGACGACAGACCATTTTAATAGGTCCTCCACCCCCGACGGGGGGAATAGTGGCCTTCAGCCTAACCTTGACCAGGAAATGATCCATGACAATGCGGAGATATTGACTACCTCCGCCCACGGATGTACCAGTTCCATACCAAAGACCACATCGAGAGTATGACCTGCACAGTGCGTGGGTTCAGAGACTATCTGGGAAAGGCCCATGTTTGTCATGTTGACCATGGACTCCTGATCTGCACCAGATACGTTCCTTAAACTGGCCTCGAGGGGGATGTTGAAGTCGCCCAGGACTAAAAGCCTAGGCAACTCCAGCAGCAGCACAAAGACCAGTTGTGTCAGCTCCGCTAGGGAGTCTGTTAAGCAACGGGTGGACATTAAACCAACAGAATCCCCAGGCTTTCCCTAGTCTTAAACTGAGGCAAATACATTTGATGTTGGTACATCTTACGGATAGGTATCCTGGCCAAAGCAAGACTGTCTTTATGGACCAAAGCGATGTCCCCTTACCTGCTTACTGACAGAGAACCCAGCTGGTAAGGCCTGATCCCAGATTGCTGAGCTCTCATCACCCAGCCAGGTCTCCCTGAAACAAGCCAGGTCAGCCTCTTCGTCCAGTAAGAGATCTTGGACTATCTGCGTTGTATTTTTGACTGACCTGGAGTTACACAAGAGCAGGGAAAGGTTCTGTGGTTGGTTTGGTATGCTCTCGGATAGCAGGCTGAATGGAAGGTGAGACAGATATTTGTCAGGCTCCTAATTGCAACACAAAAGGCCGTACTTTGAAAAAGGAACAGCTATTATTGAAGAAGAAGAAGAAGAAGAAGAAGAAGAAGAAGAAGAAGAAGAAGAAGAAGAAGAAGA
>NW_024802978.1:23114-28004 GCF_019175285.1 Sceloporus undulatus
AGAAGAAGATACATGTAATAGAAATGACTATTTTGTCAGGAACGAAATAAAGTATAAACATATCACTTTTATAACCATATCAATTAACGCCACCCCATTAACCAATAAAGCTAATTAATTGGATAGCCCTTTCCTGCGTAGTGTCCTCCCATCTGGGATTCTGGCAGCGTTTCTAAAAACTATTAAGCCCTCATGTGCCTTTTCTCAACCACTGCACCTGTGGCCTTGGACCACAGAACTCAGCCACACAACAGTTTTCATTAATATTATGGCATATATATATATATATGAAACCACATCAATCCCAATCTAATATGATACCATATGAAAATATAATAAGCACAAACCATAACAACATAATACAACATAAAAATACCTATAACTCTCTATGTTCCACCTCCTTTTCCAGAGACCAGTCTTTTAAAATCAAGCCTCTGTTCAAAGGATGATTCCCACATATTCCAATCCTAGCAAACAGTCACATTCTTTAGCCATGATCTCCCTACCTCTTTCTAGTATCTTCTATTAAAGCACATATTCAAACATATTATTTTAGCCACCATAAATCCCATCTATCTCAACTCTAATTTAAACCTAAATCCATAACCCTTATGGCATGAATCCCTAAATGAATAAATGCATGAATAAAGGGATCCATGACATATTGTGACTTCAGGCTGATGCTCCTTGCCTGCAGCAATGAGATGGGACCATTGTGAATTTAGGCTAATGCTGCTTACCTGAAGGTTTGAGACGTGACCATTACAACCTGAGGCTGATGCTTCTTGCCTGAAACATTGAGACTGTCCCGTTGTGACTTCAGTCTGATGCTCCTTGGATGAAAGGTTGAGATGGGTGGATTGTCACCTAAGGCTGATGCTCCTTCCCTCATGAAATGAGTCTGTCCATTTTGACTTCAGGCTGGTGCTCCTTGCCTGAAGCACGGAGACTGTCCCATTGTGATCTCAGAATCATAGAATCATAGAGTTGGAAGAGACCACTGGGGCCATCCAGTCCACCCCTGCCATGCAGGAACTCTCAATCAAAGCATCCCCGACAGATGGCCATCCAGCGTCTGTTTTAAGACCTCTAAGGAAAGAGACTCCACTGCACTCTGAGGAAAGAGTCTGTTCCACTGTCAAAAAAACAAACTGTCAGGAAGTTCCTCCTAATGTTGAGGCAGAATCTCTTTTCCTGGAACTTGCATCCGTTGGTCAGGGTCCTGTTCTCTGGAGCAGCAGAAAACAAGCTTGCTCCCTCCTCAATATGACATCCCTTCAATTATTTAAATAGGGCTATCATATCACCTCTTAACCTTCTTTTCTCCAGGCTAAACATCCCCAGTTCCTTAAGGCATTCCTCATAGGGCATGGTTTCCAGACCCTTCACTATTTTAGTCGTCCTCATTTGGACATGTTCCAGTTTCTCAGCATCCTTTTTAAATTGCGGTGCCCAGAATTGGACACAATATTCCAGGTGAGGCCTGACCAAAGCAGAATAGAGTGGCACTATTACTTCTCTTGAGCTAGACACTATACTTCTATTGATGCAGCCTAAAATCACATTGGCATTGTTAGCTGCTGCATCACACTGTTGACCCTTGTTCAACTTGTGGTCTACTTGGACTCCTAGATCCCTTTCAAATGTAGTTTCATTCAGCCAGGTGTCCCCCATCCTATATCTGTGCATTTTTTTCCTCCCTAAGTGTAGTACCTTACATTTTTCCATGTTGAAGATTTATATTTTCCTGCCTCTTCCAGATGGATTTTGTTAGCTTAGCCCCAGCTTTCTAGTCTATTCAGGTCATTTTGAATTTTGATCCTGTCCTCTGGGGTATTAGCTACTCCTCCTAATTTGGTGTCATCTGAAAATTTGATATGTATGCCCCCATTTCTGCCATCCAAGTCATTGATAAAGATGTTGAATAGCACTGGGCCCTGGAGAGCCCCACTGGTCACTTCTCTCCAGGACCAAAAAGAGTCATTTTTTAATATCCTTTGGGTTCGGACTGACAACCAAAAGATGTTACATGGATGTTATTTATATAACAGTTATCTTGTTGAACTTGTTTCATGTTTTGGTTGTATATACTGTTTAATTTGGTTAACTGCTATTAAGGGACATAGCTATGAGATTCTATGATATGGGACGCACTATAAACCTTTTAATAAATGAACAGGCATTGCAATCCTATATATCCATATTATCAGACTTAACTACAGAGAATGTTAGCCTTTTGGATGCCAGAAGGTTCCTCTCATTCTTCAGAGCAAGAAGCAACACTTCAGCTGCCTTCTAGAAGATAAAGCAAAAAGGCTTCCAAAAGAACTGAAGCCTTGGGCAAGTCACACTCTCTCAACCTCAGAGGAAGGCCATGGGAAACCCACTCTGAAGGAACCTGCCAAGAAAACCCCTTCAGAGACTCCCATAAGGTCACCATAAGACCTGGAAACAACTGGAAGGCAGACCCCAAGAGCAACATTGGGAAATAGGTGCAAGCCTTGCCTTGGGAAAGTGTAATGACTGGGCTCCAGTCAATGGAGGTCTTCTTCAGGCAGTAAAGGGAGGTTTATGCAAATGCAGAATGACATCACTGCTACGGAAGGCTCTCTTGACCAATCAGAGACCAGGATAAAGGTTCTTCTGGAAGCTTCCGTGAGAAGCAGATATAAGGCCTGAGAGACCAAGAGACAGTTGGAGGAATTGTGTCGGTTGGAGATTGAGAGAGAGAGTTAAAGAGCAGATCTTGGAAGTTAGTCTCAGAATTGGACGTTTAGGTCTATTTATTGTTTTAATAGCTTGTGTGAATTGAACATTATATACTTACAAATATTGTACCTGCAAGACTCTTAATATCTTGCATGACTTATATTTCAGTTATACTTTGTTATCTATAGTAAATACCTCCTTAGAGTATCTACTACTCGACGCTCCTTTTACACGTGTCTTGGCTTGGTTGATGCTTGGGAAGTAGAAATAAGGTTCCTTAACCGGTCCCAGTGTAGATTAAAGGAAATCCTTGTATAATTCCCTGGATGGCAGTGAGATTTGAGGAAGTTAAGGGTCTGGTGGGCTAAGAGCCATAATGTCTGAGGTGGTTTACAGAAAGCCCTTTTGGGGCAGCCTCCACCCCTCCTTTTCCCTGATGGATCAGGGCCTCAGCTGCCACAGCGGCAGCCCTGAGGCCCTGACCCGCCGCTTTTACAGGCAGCGAGGAAGCGCCAAAACACCGCTTCCCTGCAGCATGGAAAGTGGTGTCGTTGGCACTTGAAGCCAAGGACACCCCAACAGCAGTGGGGAAATGGAGAAAGAGGCTGCTTGTCCCCTTTCTTCTTTGTGTCGCTGGTGCAGCCGTGTAAAGGCTGCACCAGTGGCACAAACCAATGAAGGAGCTCAGTTCAGAGCTCCTTCCGGTGCCGCGGAAAGGGCGCCACAGGTGCCCTTCAGCGGCATGAAGACGTCATGTCCGCATCACCCCATGTGAAGGCGGCGCGGCCGTGACGTTGTAATGGTGACGTTGTAATGTAGAAAGGGCGCCACTATAACAACATACTAGGGTTGCAGGCATCTGGAAAGGCCGCCCCAATGCAACCCTAGTACGCCTGTAGGCCAGAGCAAAGTGCTGGTCTGTACAGCGCCTCAATGTCTAATTAACAATTTGTAAGCCACTCTGATAGCCTTTTGGCTGAAGAGAAGGATATAAAAATTATTATTATTATTATTATTATTAGGCCGTGGTTTGGCTGCTTGGACCACAGGAAATCATCACAAGGGCAGAGGCAGTTAGAGCAGTTGTTGAACAATTATTTAAATTAATAAGAGATTGCCGGAAGAGATACATCTGGTTGCCTTTTTAAAGCCTTAAAGACTTATCAGATGTCTTCCGGAGGCTATTCCATAACTTGGGAGCAACAGAAGAGAAGGTCCTCTGGGTTAATGCAGCCAGTCTACTTTTTAATAGTAAGTTTTTACCAGAGGTCCTTAATGTGTGGGGCAGATTGATGGGAGAAGGAGATCCCGTAAGTAAGCTGGACCCAAGCCATGAAGGGCTTTAAAGGTTATAACCAAGACCTTGTACTGGTCCTGGATATTAACAGGCAGCCAGTGAAGAGACTTTAGAATGGGTTTAATATGGTCACCTCTAGATCTTCCAGTGACCACTTTGGCTGTTATATTTTGAATTAGATTAAGTTTCCGGACTTGGTGCAAGGTTAGCCCTTTGTAGGCCACATTGCAGAAGTCAAGTTGTGTGGTTACCAGCATTTACACCCTAGTATTTTAGGTCTTCAGGCTCCATGAAGGGACGCAGTTGGTGTATCAACTGAAGCTAATAACTGGCACTCCTGGCCATTGTATCTATCTGGATCGATGGATCCAACAGCACCCTAAACTGCAAACACAGTCCTTTAGGGGAAGTGTGACCCCATTCAGGACCAGTTGACAAACCTTCATACCCAGATTAGGACCCCCAACAACAAGTACCTCCGTCCAGGAGGGAGGGAGCTCTTAAAAGCCCTTTTTACCTTTGGATCCCCCTCCCCTCTATTGCCATGCCTCTCTCCAAGGGTCCTCTTGCCCTCTCTTCTCATAATAAACCCCCAAGTACTTGGGCCCCAAGGAATCCACCAAGGAGGGAGCAGGGAAGGAAAGGGGGAGAGGAGGCCAGGTGGGGCCCCTGACTTTCTTTGGGGGGAGGAGATCGAGGTTTCCTTCCTTCTTATAACCCCTCAAGAGCTCACCAAAAGAACCTCCAGCCCCCCTCCCTCAGAACAGACTGTGAGGGCAACAATGGCTTCAGTGGCTGAGACTGCACATGCACATATGCCTGAAAGGTCCCTCCTCAGAGTTAAATCTAGTTATCCTGAACGGTTCCACAAACGATGACTATCC
>NW_024802979.1:0-779 GCF_019175285.1 Sceloporus undulatus
TAAAAATATTTTATAGAATGGAAATGGGTGCACTGTATAGAGAAGTAAAACTCTTAAATATTGTGTAATCTTATAAGATTTATTATGTAATCTTATAGGATTTAGGACATTTATTGTACAGATATGATTCAGTTAATTGTTTAATAATGCTTGAATTGTATCTTTGTCAACAATATATAAAATTTAATAAAAATTAAATAAAAAAAAAAAAAAGAAAGATGACAGTTATGGAGGGAGGGCACTCTGTCTTCAGGCCCGCCTCTGATGACGCTGGCCAGCCTGTTCTCTCCCTCAGCGGCCGAAAGATGAGTTATGGAGGGAGGGCACTCTGTCTTCAGGCTAGCCCCTGATGACGCTGGCCAGCCTATTCTCTCCCTCAGTGGCCGAAAGGTGACAGTTACGGAGGGAGGGCACTGTCTTCAGGCTAGCCTCTGATGATGCTGGCCAGCCTGTTCTCTCCCTCAGCGGCCGAAAGATGACAGTTATAGAGGGAGGGCACTCTGTCTTCAGGCTCGCCTCTGATGATGCTGGCCAGCCTGTTCTCTCCCTCAATGGCCGAAAGGTGACAGTTATGGAGGGAGGGTACTCTGTCTTCAGGCTCGCCTCTGATGACGCTGGCCAGCCTATTCTCTCCCTCAACGGCCGAATGGTGACAGTTATGGAGGGAGGGCACTCTGTCTTCAGGCTCGCCTCTGGTGACGATGGCCAGCCTGATCTCTCCCTCAGTGGCCGAAAGATGACAATTATGGAGGGAGGGCACTCTGTCTT
Source organism: Sceloporus undulatus (assembly GCF_019175285.1). Classification (NCBI taxonomy): domain Eukaryota; kingdom Metazoa; phylum Chordata; class Lepidosauria; order Squamata; family Phrynosomatidae; genus Sceloporus; species Sceloporus undulatus. Next base: position 769 of record NW_024802979.1, read on the forward strand.
CAGGCTCACCT